>NC_056737.1:1815123317-1815270817 GCF_019279795.1 Protopterus annectens | reverse complement strand
TATCTATATATATATATATATATATATATGGGTCTACTTCATATGACTGAAAGCTCATATGATCGACAACTATTTGACTGACACCAAAACACTAAAAGCTCAAAACACTGAAAGCTCATATGGTGGACACATAAATCCAAAGCATTATGCCCTTTCCCCACTGTAATGCAGCCCTGGAGTAGGAAAAAATAGATGGGGTGTGGGGTGCACAGCCCCCCACATTGGAGATTGTAGGGTGCGAAGCCCCCCACATGTCATAAATTTTAAACATACAGATGGATACTTTTTACTGAATTGACTATATTCATGTAAATAATGTGGGGGCTACTCCCCCCACACTCCCCAGTGTGGGGGGCACCCCCAGACACCCTATTTATTCCTATGTCAGGTCCTTTTCGCTTTTTCCAGTGTCTTGACTGGGCATGGTTGAGCTATTAGTTCCCCAAAAAACACCTCATTCATCCTGGAAACAATTAGGGAAACAAATTGTTTCCCCTAATTGTTTCCAGGATGAATGAGGTGGAAAGAATCAGGAAAACAAATTACCTCCCAAGAAGGTTTGAAGACCAAATTTCCTCAGGGATATTTCAAGAGACCTGTTATAACAGCTACTTAATGTTTAAATGTATATATTTTAATAGTGGAAATTGGAATACAGAAGGTTAACTTCAGGAAAATAGCTGAAATTAAATGACTTTATGGCTATGCCATAAAAGATGGTATCTTTCAGTTTTAGTGCAACAAGGAGAGACCGTGTCTGTGCTGAGAAGTTTTCTGTATTGTTTTTAATGTGAAATAATTACTAGTTTTTAAATGTGTAGGAAGGTAATTGCTTTATGATTTCCAGGATCTGCTTAAGATCTGATGTCTATGTATTTTCACAGGTAGATGCTAAATGCTACCAGCTGCCATGAATGGTTATTTTGGGCCTGGGAACTAGGAGTCAGATGACAAGCAATAATGTTATTCTGCACACTATCCCAGCTATAGTATTTGAGATATTAATTTAAGATATCTCTTAGAGATAGAATACTGCATTATGTCTTGGACCTGACAATATCAAGACCCATTCACCACACATCTGTCTTGTTCTATAGTAAGTTAACTAGGGTATAGTAATTCTTAGATTCAGTCAGGAATACAGAGAAGCTTCATTTAAATAATTTACTTTCTTTGAGACTCTCCTACATTTTTGTTTTACATATTTCCCGTGGATTTGAACTCTGATGTTACTGTAAATATTTTTAATATTGTCTTGTTCTTTTATTATTTATTATTAAATGTATTTAAACCATTCATTGTGACTGATCTTTGTAGAGATATTTAAGTTCTGAGCGTACTTGCATATTTATTTGGTGACACTGTGTAGACCACTTTTAATAGCCATGCTCTTGGTCAAACTACCATTTGTATTCATAGTAACATTACACAGTAAGATTGGGCAACCTTTGTTAAGGGTCTTAAAGTAGCTGATAAGGAGCTGGCTGGTGGCAGTGATAACTAACTTATAATCTGGCAAATGTGGGCATAGCTAGTAAACCTATGCTAGTGTTTCCTAGGTGTGTGTGTGTGTGTGTGTGTGTGTGTATGTGTGTGTGTGTGTGTGTGTGTGTGTGTTTGTGTGTAGAAATCAAACCTCAAAGAGTGTGGGTGTCAGCTACTTGGGTAGGGTCATGAAGCACTGGTTGGATAAAGAGGGTGCTGGAGGTCTTAGCTTGGCCACTCAGCTGAGATCTCAACTCTATAGCTGTGCCAGTGAGGAGTCTTATTAGAGATCTGGAGAAAGAGGGAGAAACCAGCCCCGGGCCAACTGTGTTCTCGATGTGCTCTTAAGGGAAATTGCAATTGATGCAGAGAGCTGCATCTGGTAATACTATGCGTGTACCTTGTCATTCTCCCAATGTACATCCCCCACTGGTGCCATTGGTGAGGATAGATGCTTCTTGATTATTGGTCCAGTGGTGGGTCATCACATTTATTAGTTTGCAGTGGTAGGATATCCACATATTGGGATTCAGTGGTGTTGTTATTAAACTCCTGTAGCCTGTAAACAGTGGCCACTAAAGAAGGTGTTTGTACTGTCAAGCAGCCACATGGTGAACATTCATATTACAATAGTTATATTTATTTTTTGCTAACTTAGTTAGGGAGAACAGGCAAGGATGTCAGCAGAAGAATGTGGCAAGCTTGACAAGGAGCCAGTTGGCCAAGATTTATTTAATTTATTTTATTTATTTAATTTAACATTTGTTAACCGGGAAAGTCCAACTTGGAACGAAGCCAATTTTCAGCGGAGGCCTGGGGAGAAATACTCCAGATGTGCCAAGCCAAAGGCCTAGGGCATGCCAACCTGACTAAAGCAGAAATTATTGCAACCTTAGTCACAGCTGCATCACAGACCAGCAACCAGGAGGACAACCAGACTGGCCTTGGGGATGTACAGTTCTCAGAAAATGGACAGTTCAGTCTTTTCACAGAGGAATTAAAAATCCATCTGGAGTTCGAGACTTGAACTGGAGACCAAACATTTGGAAATAGAATCAGCAGACTGAATGCAACGATTGGAGGCTGAAGAAAATGAGAGACTGCAACAGGAGAAACAAATGAAATTAGAAGTAGCAGTGAGACTGAGATGTCTGGAAGCTGAAGAAAATGAGAGGCAGGGGCAACATGAAAAGGAGATGCTGACTGTTAGCCAGGGTCACGGAGGTAATGAGGATGGGAATAACCAAACCCCAGAAGCAAAAAAGGTCAGTAAATTTCTTCCACAATTTGCAGACTTTGATAATTTTGATAGTTTTATTCATATGTTTGAAAGGGTATGTAAACAGTATAATGCTGACCAAGGGCTCTGGGTGCAGTTCCTGACCCCCTTACTTCATGGTAAAGCTGTAACTGCTGTTTCTAAATTGTCTGATACTGATTGCTTAAATTATAATACAATTAAAATTGTTTATTAGAGTGTTTTAAGTTAACACCTGAAGCTTATAGAAAAAAGGTTCTTCAGCATAGAAGCAAGGCAGATGAACGTGTGTGTGAATATTTTGCTAAGTTAAGCACTTATTTTCATAGCTGGGTGAATGAGTGTCAGGTCACCACTTCTGAAGGGCTGGCAGACCTTTTGGTGAGGGAACAAGCCTTAGCACTTTGCCTGATGACATGAGAATCTGGTTAACAGATAGAGAATGTAATATCGCAGATGAGTTGGGGGGAAAAGGGAGACCTATACCTAGCAATCAGGGTATCACTGCACAAGAAAGGGTTACCCACTGCTGCTCATTGGTCTAAGGGAACCCATGGTGGGTAGCCTAAACCACCCCAACAGAGTCCACCAGTAGCAGGAGAAGCCACTAATCCAGGTACACGGCCAGGATCAAGGGTTAAATGTTTTAAATGTACCTAGTGAAGCCATGTAGCATATAGATGTCCATGGAGGCAAGGTGGGGAACAAAAGGTGGGGGATCCAGCAAGTGGAAATGACAGAATGCCAGCAGTAAGTTGTCTGGAGACAAAAAGGGTACAAAACTGCCACAAGAGTTTATATCCTATCTTAGTAGATGGGAAACAGGCAACTGTTAAGAGAGCGACAGCCTCTGACCTAACCATTGTGAAGCCTGCAATGGTTAAAGAGGAGTACTACTTGCTTGGGCAGTCTATTCCAGTCAGAGCTTTAGGAGAGACCCCATTCCAAATACTTTTGGCTAGGGTTCACTTTGACTGGGAGGGTGGAAAAGGAAGCAAGTAGGTTTGTGTGAGGATATCACTACAGATGTATGATAGGGAATGATTTTTATAATGCAATACCTTGTGTGCATGCAGGTTATGCAGTCAGGCTTGAAGACAAGCATGTTAGTCTGGAAGCTTGGAGGGGACCCAGACAGACCTCACACTTGCAGCCAGGACTGGTGAGGTGGCTTCTTCAGGGAGGGAGCTACCCTGTAGCAGTGAGACTGAAGGTGGGCCACAGCTGCTGGTAGGTACTGATGTTCCCTTGGACAGAGTGACTGCAAGGGCACCAGTGAGTAGTAGTACCCAGGCTGACAGTGAGGCACTGCTGTCATAGAATACCAGACTTCCTGTGGAAAGTGAGCTGGGAAGGGTTACAGAGAGAGAGATGAGATGGGCTCAATTCTCAGACCCTACATTACAAGGCCTGAGGGAGGTAGCCATTGAGGCACATGACTCTCAAGGAAAGGGGGATCTATGTACTGAGACTGAGTGTTATTGTATACAGAGTGGACTCCTGAGGGGGAGGCCTAGGGGGTGAGAGAATACAACAGTTGGTATTGCCCAGAGCCTACCATATAGCACTTAATGCCATAGCCCATGATATTCCCTTTGCAGGTTATATGGGAGTAAAGTGTACAAAGAGACATATTATGCAGAACTTTTATTGGCCTGGGATTTCCTGGGTTGTAACAGGGTACTGCAGAACCTGTGAGCATGCCAAAATGTATGCAAGGCAGGAGACAAGGTCATAGCTCCTTTGGTGCCTTTGCCTTTGATTGAGGAGCCATTTCAGATGGTAGCTATGGATATTGTGTGTCCTCTGAGTACCCCATGTTCCACAGGGAAGAAGTATATCCTATACTTAGTAGATACCCTGAGGCGGTGGCCCTGTCCTCCATTAAGGCAGTAAAGGTGGCAAATGATTTATTAGAGATTTTCAGCATGGTAGGTTTCCCAAAAATAATATTGATTGACAGAGGTGCCAATTCCATGTCAGACCTGCTGTCTTGTCTGTGGAAGCACTGTGGGGTGAAGCGCCTAAAACCACCCCCTACCATCCCCAGAGTAATGGTCTGGTGGAGAGGATAAGCTCTACACTAAAGACCATGCTATGGGCATTTGCAGACCATTTTAAGAGGGAGTGGGACAAATATTTGCCCCATTTGCTGTTTGCTTGCAGGAAAGTGTCACAGGAATCCACAGGTTTTTCACCCTTTGAGTTGCTGTATAGGCATGGTGTAAGGGGACATCCAGATTTGATTCGCTATGAGTGGGAGGGTAAGTGTGAATCTCACAAGGAGTCTTTTGTGACATATGTCCGAAACCACATAAGACTCAGGGAACCCAAGGGCTTGGCTCAGGAGAATGTGTCAGAAGCCCAACTGCAGAAAAATGTCTGGTATGAGAGGAATGCTTGAGCTAGAGGATATGCTGTAGGGCAGCAGGTTATGGTTCTCATTCCTGCACAACAAGCTGCAGGCAGCTTGGGAGGGACCCATCAAAGTGGTAAGGAAGGTCAGTGATGTTAACTACATGGCAGAGCTGCTAGGCAGGAGGCAGGGCCGCAAACTGTACCATGTTAACATGATGAAATCTTACCATGATAGAGAGGCCCTGGTGATAAGTATTTGCAGTAGGAGACAGGAGGAGTATGAGGGGGATTTATGGCTACAGAGAGACATCCAACAAAATTGCAAATTACTGTGGTGGAGCCTAGGATTCCAGGCTTATGATATGATAGTGCAGCACTGTTCTGGGGTCAGCAATGCAAAGGCAGCTGGTATCTCAAGACAGGGAATGGAGTAATGTATTCCCAGATAGGCTCATCCCTCTCAAGCAACATTTCTCAAGGATCACTTGAAAAACTACTTTGAGTCTTTGGGGGGGGGGTGACAAAGGGAGGTACTGCCAGCACAGCTATCTGAAAATGTGTAAATAATTATATGTCATTTGTGAATATCAACATTATCTATATATGATGTGTGTGTTACAAATGTATTCGAACTGTATGTCATATAAGATGGTTTGTATAGCCGTGTGCTGAAGAGCTATTTTGCAGAGTGCTTGCGCTTGAAATGTATCCACAGTGTGCCCTACTGGAAGAGAACAGAAATGTACATGCAGTATTGTAACTGTTTAAATGTATATAATTTAACAGTGGAAACTGGAATGCATGAGGTTAACTTCAGAAAAATAACTGAAATTAAATTACTTTATGGCTACACCATAAAAGATGGTACCTTTCAGTTTCAATGCAGCAAGGAGACCCAATGTCTGTGCTGAGTTTTCTGTATTGTCTTTAAGTTGAAATAATTTCCAGTTTTGACATATGTAGGAAGGTGATTGTTTTATGACTTCCAGGACCTGCTTAAGATCTGAGGTCTATGTATTTTCACAGGGAGATGGTAAATGCTACCAGCTGCCATCAATGGTTGTTTTGGGCCTGGGAACTAGAAATCAGATGACAAGCAATTATGTCATTCTGCAAGCTATCCCAGCAGTAATATTTGAGATATTAATTTAAGAAGTCTCTTAGAGAGACGCAACATTTTGCATTTTGTCTTGTACCTGACAACATCAAGACCTATTCACCACACATCTGCCTTGCTCTATGTTAAGTAAGTAAGTTAACTAGGGTATAGTAATTCTCTTCGATTCAATCAGGAATATAGTGAAGCTTAGTTTAGATATTTTTCTTTATTTGAGACTGTCCTTCAATGCTGTTTTAATTATTTCATGTGGTTTTGAACTCTGATGTTACTGTAAATATATTTAGTATTGTCTTGTTCTTTTATTATTTATTATTAAATATATTTAAACCTTTCATTGTGGCTGATCTTTGTAGAGATATTTAAGTTCCGAGAGTAGTTGCATATTTATTTGGTCACACTGTGTAGGCCACTCCTAATAGGCTTGCTCTTGGTCAAACTACCATTTGTATTAATAGTTGCATTACACAGTAATATTGGTCACCTGTTGTTAAGGGCCTTAAAGTACCTGATGAGGAGCTGCCTGGTGGCAGAGATAACTACCTTATAGTCTGGGCAAAAGGGGGCATAGCTAGTAAACCTATGCCAGCCTTTCCCGTGTGTGTGTGTGTGTGTGTGTGTGTGTGTGTGTGTGTGTGTGTGTGTGTGTGTGTGTGTGAGAGCTAGCTGGGCAGGGACATGAAGCACTTGTTGGCAGAGAGGGTGCTGGAAGGCTCGGCTTGGCCACTCAGCTGAGATCTCAACTCTATATCTGTGCCAGTGGGGAGTCTTACTGGGGATATGGAGAAAGAGGGAGAAATCAGCCCTGGCCTGACTGTGGTCTCTGTGTGCTCTTAAGAGAAATTGCACATGATGCAGAGAGCTACATCCGGTAATACTGTGTGTGGACCTCTCAATGTATGTCTCCCACTTATGCCATTGGTGACGATTGAGGCTCCTTGATTACTGGTCCAGTGGTGGGTCATCACAACTTGTCAGTAACAATTTCATAGCTAAGGAAAGGAAATCATCTTTACCCATAGATACTGTGTCTACAAGTATACTTTGCTTAACCTTTTGTTTTTTCTTAACAAGTATGTTCTGAGACCGAGTAGGACAGTAATCTGTGTCCCTACAAGAAGTCCATTTCCCCAAACACATAATATGAGTAGCATCCCACAGTAAAACTCTGAGCCTCAGCAAAGATGGTTGTTTCCACTGTAATGATGAGATTTTATAATATGTGTTAAGTGGTTTTGCCTCATGATGCACCTTTTTCTACTCTAGTGCCAGCCTTGGAGTAGGCATATTATATTGCCTGTAGCAATTCCAATTCACAGTCTTTAGTCCCTTAAGAAACAGACTGACTTTACAAAGTTTCTTAAATTAACAGGGATGTATTTTCTATATTTAGTTCATTCTCCTAAAGGTTTTGGTAAGAACTTGATATTGCAATTTTTTTCTTTTACTTTGGCATAGAGACAGAATTCTTAATTGTCAGTCCTTTATCTGAAGGTTCATGCTTATCTATATCTTATTTTTTATGTTTCTAGTATTTAAACATGCCTTAAAGGTATGTATGATTGTGTAGATACTTGGTCTAGGGCCTCTGTTTCTACTACTCTTTGAGGTGGTATGTTTAGGTTCAAATTTTTGAATTCAGCTTTAGCGAAAATGTTTTATTTGACCCATCTGTTACTCTGGGTCCACCAAAAATTTGATGAAAGAGGGAAATTAGTTCAGAGAATTTCTAAGATTTTGCATTTCTCCTCTCCCTTCCCTTTCAAATCTCCCAAATCCACTGTCACACCTTAGAAACAAATAGAGATAGCAGCAAAAGAACAATAACAAACAGGAACTTTTCCAATTAAGGGACAGTATTCAGTTTCAGGATGGATATGCTAACATGTCCCCTTTCTCCCCTTCCCTCCTGCCTTAATCTTTTAAAACCTGTTCTAGCATTTGGCTCTGTTCATTCCCATACGCAGCAGATTGACAGACTCACAGGTGCTGAAGTTGGTTCGAGAGGGTAGAGTTGACAATGGATGCAAACTCCTTCTTTTGGGGGATTTCTTCTCCTCCTCTCCCTCCATAACAAACAGAATTGTTTCCTCATGTTCTTCACCTTTGATCACCCCAGTCATAGAACCAGTGCCATTTATTCAAGGGGCAAAGGCTTCTATTCCAGAATGCTTCTGGTACTATAGAAAGAGCCATATTGTAAATACATACTTCCTATTTCAGTCTCTCTGCATTACCGTTTGGGTTATCTGCTGCTTCAAGTATGTTTGTAAAGTTTTAGCTCAGCCCTTACCTTATAGCAGACTGAAGGGCACTCATTTTTTCTTGTTTATTTTGATGATTGACTTATTTTTTTGCAGAGTTTTCTCCCAGATAGAGAGTCCTTAACATAGCTTTCAACTTGTGACTCAATTTGGGATTACAGGTAAACATTTAAAAATCCTCCTTGACCCTTTCACACCGGATTATTTTTTAGGTCGTCTTAGAGACACTCCGCAGTAAATGTTTTTGACATCAGAGAAGGTGGATTTTTATCTGGAAACCTTCCTGAGATTCTTAAATCAACTTCAGGCTTCAGCCAGACAGTTTCTCAAGATTATGGTGTTCACAGACTCTATGTTCCTCATAATTCTTCTCCCTAGATTGTAGATGTGAATCCGTAATAAAAAACACAAGGACCCAGACTCACATCCTTCTGATAGCAATCTTGGGCTTTTTATTAATGCTGCTTCCCCGGTGGAGACTTCAAATACAAGCAGTTACATGTACTCACCTTTTCTCCTCAACCTCCAACCTAATTTGTATCTGTACATGCCTCAGAATTTCCTTGTAGGGTAGCTGTTATGAGGATAAATGTATAAGGCTCGTGGCATTCTTCGGGCACACCAAAGCACTTTCTTTGAAAGAGATATCTGATGTTGTCTCTTCTGTTTGTTCCTCAACAGATGGTTCTTTGGATCAGATCTTGGATCTGATAATGGCCAGTCTAGACTTTAGGATCCGTATTCAGGCTCCTTCCCTTACCCATAATCCCCTCCTGTCCCCCACATTACCACAGGTCTCATTTGCCACTGATTGAGAACAGATGAGGTTCCTTTTATCAGGCTCAGCTAACTTGTAGAACTCTTTTTCATATATAGATATATCACTATGGAAGACTTCAGTATGCCAAGGTTAGAGGTATATGAGATTCAACAACTAATGATTAACTCACTCCAATGGAGCTCAGAAAGTTTGCACTGTAACTTCCAATGGGCGGAGCCTAAGCCTTTTGACGGAATCAAAGTATGTCCTCACATTTCAAACAAATGTTCATATCTCTGGAACTATAGGCATTATGAAAGAAGTATAAATGGCTCTCTTCAGTACATATTATTTTTATTGTTCTTGAGCAGACAGGTGATCCGCTGTAGCGACCCCTAACCGGGAAAAGCCGAAAGAAGAAGAAGAGTGGTAGTATTCTTTAGGTTTTAGGTCTTAAATGGAATTTTATAAGTCACAGTAAACACAGTAGCTATTATATTTGTAATATTTTGTAAACAACTTACAATATCTCAGCAACCACTCAAGTTACACATATACTGTTGCTAGCATTTTATTCACCTAGCTGAGAACTTTCATATGAGGCTAAGGAGTTCTGTCTGTGTTACTTGGTTGTTGAGAGATTTAGAAAGGTGTGAAAATTATATCTGTATAAATTAACATAAAAACAGTTAATGTCTCTTTACTTGCACTAGACAGAGGTCAAATAATAATGCAGTTGAATTTGCCATTATGTAAGGTTTAAGAAGAAATCTTTTAAAACCTTGTACATTGCATGGTTTTGGACTTTTTGATGCAAATATAGACAAGCAATATTTGACGCCTAGAGGAGTCAGTAGGAGTTACTCCAGATGTACCTGGAGGCAGCACTCGGATGTAATGAGTTAAGAAATGAGGAGATCAGATAAAAATGGATATGTATAACCAATCTACTGTAAAATGCCTAGGAATAGATGGTATTCCGGTGGAAGTTTGGAAGCTAGGAGGGAAGAAAGTGATAAAGATCTAAAAAATTTTGTTTAACAGTAGTTTAAAGGGGGGACACTAGCATCCTGGAATAAAGCTGTGGTGGCTGAAATATCTAAAGATGGTAAAGATCCATCTGATCCAGCTTCATATAAGCCCATTTAAATTTTAAATAATAAAGTGTTTGTTTATAATGACTAAAAGAATGGCAAAGGTGATATCAAAATTGATAGATATTGACCACTATGGTTTTGTGGAGGGTAGGCAAACCTTTGCCAACATTAACAGAACAATGATGATCCTGAGGGGAAGCAGAATGTAATGAAATACCACTGTTGTTTGGTCTTGATGCAGAGGAAGCATATAACAGAGTAATCTGGGATTTTAAGAGTAGGGCAGTGGAAGTATTTGCATTTCCTGACACAATAATTTGATTATAGTGCCTTTTTAAGCAAAGTTCAAATGACAAATTTACCACCGTAACAGGTACAAGCAAGCAAAATCTGAGGGTAATGCTACTTAATGCTACTAGTCTAAACCTCAAAATGCATTCACTCAAGACGCTCCTTAAAATGGAGAACATCATCATCTGTTCAGTGACAGAGACCTGGTTCAAGGCTCCAGGGAGCACTCCTGGATTACCAGGCTCTAGTTCCTACCACCTCTTTTGGCCACCTAACCAGGACCGAAACACTAAAGGTGGAGGCATGTCCATATTCATTAAGGATATCCACACCTCCAGGCTAGTTGCTCAGCATAATGCATACGAGACTATCCAAGTGCAACGAACTCTGGGCAAGACCACAATCCAAATTGTAACTTGCTACAGATCCCCCACCTTGCCCCAGGATTCCCACTCCTCATGTCTTGATACACTGGAAAATATTAGGGTACAACCCAACACCCTAATAATGAGCGAGTTCAACTACCCCACCATTAACTAGGAAAACTACTCATGTACCAACTCTTTTGCTCAACGTTTTCTGGAATTCATAAATTCCAGTGCCTTGGATCAACTTATCCACACCCCTCCCGGGGGCAGCAATATCCTAGACCTGGTCATTACCAACATGGGGAACCGGTGTTCCACACCAGAGGTCGATTCCTTGTTGGTCAGCTCTATCCACAAGCTAATCAGCCTAGACATCCACATTCCAACCCCACCCCCCCACCCCCATTAGGGAAACCACCGTAAAGCATTTCGCCAAAGCCAGCTTCACGCTTCTTAAGACAGAAGTGGCAAACTTCACAACATCCATGCAGACAGACAATAGAGGTACAACTGCTGAATCCTACACAAATGCACTTTATAAGCACTTACACGAGTGCATGGGTCGTGCTGTTCTCCAAAAAAAGTAAGCCAATCTGGTGGTCCCCTGCCATAAACAAACTCTACAACAGAAGAAAGAAACTTGCAAAAATGAGTAAAATCCCATGACTGGAAGAACTCCCTGGTCAGCGTCAGTAAGAAGCTGAGATCTCTCATAAAATCCTCCAAAGCTAGTTATGAAAACAACATCACCACTGATTCTAAACACAACCACAAAGCATTCTATAGCTATGTCAAGAATCTCAATGGCAGCACTCAGATCTGCTCTGAGTTGCAGCACAATGGCACTAAATATACAGAACCAGCTGATATTGTCAACATCCTGGGAGATAGGTTCAGTGCTAACTTTACCCCCCACTCCCACCCCCTAAAGAGTCCATCTCTATACCAGAAGAATGCAAAGTTCCTGTAATCGTGGCTGCACAGGTAAAACCCACACTCTCCAAAGCCAAGAACACAGCATCCATGGGACCTGACAACATCCCAGGCTGCGTTCTACATGAAGTACAGAATGAACTGGCACCCCATCTAAGCACCATGTTCAATCATCGCCTCACCTCAGGCTTTGTGCTGACTGGATTGTACACAGCGATGGTTATTCCACTCCACAGAGGGGGAGCCACCACAGAACTCACTCCACAAAGGGGGATTTAGCTTGGATCCTAGGAACTACTGCCACATCAGTCTGACGAACCTGATCTGCAAGGCCATGGAATGCATTATCATAGAACTTATAAACAAAGACATTGGAAACCTTCAAACACTGGACCCCACACAGTTTGGTTTGTGAATGGCTGATCTTGTCTCCTGAACCTGATTGACTTCTTCGAATCTGTCTCCTGAGCCGTGGACAAGGGTAAGGTGGTCCACACAGGCTATCTGGACCTCGCCAAGGCCTTTGACACCACCCCCCACTCTGGAATCATAGATAAACTTACTAAGCTGGGCATTAATCCCTACGTCACTCGATGGATTGCCAACTGGCTTACTGACAGAACCCACACTGTAAAAGTAGCCGACACCAAATCCAGCACCAGACAAGTGACAAGTGGAGTACCTCAGGGTTCAGTCTTGGGACCGCTCTTGTTTGGCATCTACTTCTCTGAAGTACAGGCCAATGCTAAGGGACTCTGGCTAACAAAGTTTGCAGATGACTGCAAACTAGGAGCCATTATCGAATCCCCAAATGATGTGGATATTCTACAAAAGAGCCTTACAGAAACAGATTCTTGGTGCCAGAGCCATGGGCTCATGCTCAATGCCAAGAAATGTATAGTTATCCCCTTTGGGGAAAAAACATGTACCTATGATTTACCACATAGGTGGCAGTACACTAAACACCGAAAGTGTGATAAGAGACTTTAGGGACACAGGTGGACAGTGGTCTCACCTTCGATAACTACATTGCCACAACAGTCAGGAAATCCTTCCATGTGGCACACCTCATCACTAAGGACTTTTCATCCAGAAAAAAGGAGGTCATTGTCCATTGTAGTCATCCCTCATTAGACCCATTATAGAATACAGTGCCCCGTTTGGTATGTACCTCTCAAGACATCTGCAACAAATGGAAAGGCCACATAAATACCTCACTAAAAGAATCACAGGCCTATAGCAGATTCCTTGTGCTTACCATCTAAAACAACTCCACCTATATTCTGTCACATATCATCTACTCAGAGGTGATCTCTGCTTAATATACAAAACCATGTCAAACCCAGAGCTGCTGGACATGCTACACTTAAAGAAATCCCAATCCCTCAGAGACACATGCTCCAGGGATCTAAACCTTGTCATCACAATGAACAAAACATGCTGGAGGGATAGGTTCCTGACACAGAGACTCCCCAGACTCTGGAGTAGACTACCCATACATGTCAAGCAGAGCGCCTCTTTGGACGTCTTCAAAAGGAACCTTGATGATTGGATGGGATTTAGGAAATTCACCCCGGGGATCACGTCAGTCGCCCTGCTAGACTGGGGTCCAGCGAAGTAAATACTGTGGGAAGAAATAGCCAGGGAATTGTTATGGCTAGGCTTGTATAGGACCTAGGGCCGATAGCCTAGTACCAACCTGTGAACCTCGGGAACTACCGCCCCATTAGCCAAATAACTTAGTCTGCAAGGCCATGGAACTTATAAACAAAGAATTTGGTAATCTCTAAACTCTGGACCCCACCCAGTTTGGGTTTGTAAAAGGTACATCATGTCTCCTAAACCTGATTGACTTCTTTGAAGCAGTCACTAAAGCCATAGATGAGGGTAAGGTGGTCCACAGAGCCTATCTAGATCTTGCCAAGGCTTTTGACACCATCCCCCACTCTGGAATTATAGATAAACTCACTAAACTAGGTATAAATCCCTATGTCACAAGATGGGTTGCCATCTGGCTCACTGACAGAACCCACACTGTGAAAGTAGAGTCCAAATCCGACTTCAGACAAGTGGAGTACCATAGGGTTCAGTTCTGGGTCCTCTCCTGTTTATCTACTTTTCTGAAGTACAGGCTAATACAGAAGGTTTTTGGCTAATGAAGTTTGCAGATGACTGCAAAGTAGGAGCCATAATTGAAACTCCTAACGATGCGGACATCCTATAAAAGGGCCTCACTGAGACAGATGCCTGGTGTCAAAGCCATGGCCTCATGCTCAGTGCCAAAAAGTGCATTGTCACCACCTTTGGTAAAAACTCTGTACCCATGAGCTACCACATCGGTGGTAGTCTACTTAACACCAAAAGTGTGATAAGAGACCTTGGGACACAGGTGGACAGTAGTCTCTCCTTTGATAATCACATTGCCACAGTAGTCAGGAAATCCTTCTACGTGACGCACCTTATCACAAAAGGTTTCTCATCCAGGGAAAAAGAGGTCATTGTTCCCCTCTACTCATCACTCATTAGACCCATTATAGAGTACAACGCCCCTTTTGGTATTAACCTCACAAGACATCTACAACAACTGGAAAGGCTGCAGAAATACCTCACAAAGAGGATTACTGGCCTCAAACAGATGCCTTATGCAGACCGTCTAAAAAAAACTCCAGCTTTACTCCTTCGCATATCGCCTACTCAGAGGCGATCTCTGTCTAACATACAAAGCTATGTCAAACCCAGAGCTGTTGGACATGCTCCACTTAAAGAAATCCCAATCCCTCCGAGCTACATGCTCTAGGGACCTAAACCTTGTCACCACAATAAACAGAACATGCTGGAGGGATAGATTCCTGTCTCAGAGACTTCCCATATTCTGGAACAAACTACCTATCTATATCAAACAAAGCTCCTGATTAGCACTCTTCAAGAAAAATCTTGATGATTGGATGGGAAATAGGAAATTCACCCCAGGGATCACCTCTGTGGTTCTGCTCAACAGGGGCACAGGAACATAATTTTCTTAGGTATTGAAAGCCAGAGTACCTCTGGCTAGGCTTGTATTGGCCCTAGGGCCAATATCCTAGTACCTACCTATGAACCTATATGAGGGATCAGAGGCAAAAATCAAAGTGGAAAGATTCCTGTCTGATAACTTGTGTGTGAAGAGAGGAACCAGGCAGGGGTGTCCTTTTTCCCCTTTGTTATTTGCATTATATTTAGAGCCATTGGCAAAGAAAATAAGAGACTTAGAAATTCAAGGCTATAATTGGTATGGTGTTCAGTAAAAATTGGCTGTATTTGCAGATGATATTATTTTGTACTTGACAGAATAAGAAAAGGATGGTCAGGGTTGTGAAATATTCTGAGACCATTCCGGGCTTGATTGGGATATAAAATTAATGAAGATAAAACAAAAGCTATAGCTATAAAGTATGTTCCCTCATGTGAATTTGTCCAGCAATACCCATAATTATAAGGAATTGATCAAATGTAGTATTTGAGTATGGGCCAAAAAGGATTCAGTTATGGCAGCTAAGGATACATGGGAAGAGACTAAACAAAAGATCTGATGCTGTCAGTTTTCTTTCTGTCCACAACTGATGGGTTCAGATCCAGTCCTCTGATTCAACTTGGCCATTACTAAAGTTTGTGGGAAGCAAAAAGCTCTCAAGCTTCCCCTTACCCATAATGCACCAAGCCTGTGCTACCTCAGATCTTGTTTGCCGCTTTTCGCGAAAAGTTGTGGTCAGCTTAGCTCTCATGCTTTCACAGATAAGTGATAGTTTTTTCAATTAATAATCCTCTAAATCCTTATTTTCATATATTTCTCATCCCTTACCCTCATATGATGTCATATTTCTTCAATTATGATAGCTGGTAATTTCTTCTTTCCTTTTTTCCTTTGTCTATTGTACAGTTTTTTTTCTTTTTTGTAATTCTTGAATTACAATTGTTGGTATTTTTCTTTATCTTTTTAACTTTCTGCACTCTCATGCAGCTTCCTGCCTTCTGTCTTTCTCTGAAAAAAAAACAGTCTTACTTAACTTTTTCTTATTTATAATTGTTGGTGTAATGGCAGAAAAAGGCCCCTCTTATTTTAAAAAGTGTGTCGAGTGTGGGCACAAGCTACTGCTGTCAGATGTCCACATATTGTGTGTTTATTGCCTAGGGCCACAACAATTGCAAGATGATTGTTCGATCTGCCATAATGTCAATCCTAGGGCTATAGTAGAGAGAGAAAAAATTATCTTAAAAGGATTGTTAATATCTTCATTTGAAGAAGTGATATTTGAGGCTCGATCTCCCAAAGGTAAAACTAAAGAAATTAAGTCTTCATCTCTGAAGCCTTCTCCCTCATCCACCCCAGTTTCGGAACATCTAGAAAAAGGCTTAAGTTGGATCTAAAAAGGTTCAAAAGCTCTTCTCCCTCAGTTACGAGGAAGAAAAAAGCGATTGATCTGACTATCTTGGATATGAGAAAAAAGCCATCGGATCCAACTGCTTCATGTTCTGTAGTTCATATCAGAATAAGAGATGATCTGAAGTAGGAAGACTTCATTCGTCTGCAACCTGTGGGTATCGGATCCGACCTCGGATCCGAGCCGGCAATTCAAAAGCTTAGGCTCCGAGCTCCTAGCTCCTCCCTCTTACCCATAACCCCTTGCCACGCCCTGACTGACCTCAGATTTCGTTTGCCGCTTTTCAAGAAGCAACGGAATTCTTGAGCTCCTGGCGTGGGTTTTTCAGATAAGTGCTTTTTCTGACAGGAAAATTGTTGAAATTCTGAGTTTTTGTTTAAAAAATAGTTAGTGTTGTGTCTGGTTAAGGCTTTCCCTCCCTCTTTAGTTAAATTTCTCGGGTTTTTCGTAGTTTTGTGTGTGTCTGTGTGTGTTTAGGCCTTAGGTGTCATGTCTGAAGCCCCTAAGGCTGTCTTTTCGAAATGTACCGAGTGTGGCCATAAGCTGTCCCCAGCGGATGGCCACACTCGGCAAGTCATGCTTGGGGTTGAACACCTGTCTTCTGGTTGTACCATTTGTGCAGGGTTCAACCCCGGCTTTAAGGGAACGGAGGTCGAAGTTAGTGCTGGCGGGTCTTTTACCCCAGATACTGCTTCGCCTCTGCCTCCAGTCAGCAACTTGTTGCTGTCAGTTCTCCCTCCGGCTGGGACTCAACCTCCCTTAAAATGCCGGAGGAAGGATTCTAGTAGGGAGAGACAGAAGGAGAGGCACAGGAGAAGCACCACAAGAGGAGAGCCGAAGCTTCCAGCTCGGCTCCTCCATCTAAGCGGGCTTCCCCTGTGCCTTCTAGCTTTCCTCCTCCTCGGCTCCACTCCCCTCGGTTCTCTCCTGGACCCGAGGAGGAGGAGGCTAGCCCTTCCAGGAGGTCACCGAGACGGTTCTCTAGGTCCGCTTGGTGGCCTCCTCCAGATCGACTTTTCGATGAGCGAAGCTGATATGGACCGGATGATGAGGAAATTCATCCAGGCCCAAATGCAAATGGGAGTGCTCCTAGCCCCCCCCCAACCGGGAGGGGCTTCGACCCCTTTTTTCGCCCCCGTAGCTCCTTCTCCGACCCATACCACGGGTTCGGAGCTTTCGGCGCCGTGCAGATTTGGATCCGGGGGTGGGTCGGATCCGATTGGTCGGCGCACCTCGGATCCGTCCCATCCCTTGAGTGCTTCGGACCCGACCTCTCGGAGCCGAGGGCCGAGCCTCGGATCCGAGGGAGCTGGTGTGTCTTCGGCTCCGTCCAGGTCGGAGCACACTGGTCTCTCGGATCCGACGGTTTCGGCTCCGACTCCGATCCGTACGTCGGATCCGAGTGGGGGTCGGCTCTCGGGGCTTAGAGAAGCTGGCTCCCCCTCGGCTTTCAACGTTATGGAAAGGGCACTGTCGAGGACATCCGGACCCCCGGTCCCTGCCACGGCTCCATCCCGCACTCCATTGCAGTTGGGCCAGGCCCCCACCAGCCGGTCCCAGGGACAGCCCGCCTCGATGTCCCAAGTGGTTCCCTTGGAACATCCATCTGCTGAAGAGTACTCCTCGGACAGCCCCCCCGATGATGTACCTCGGAAGCGCAAGTGCAAGAGGAGGCACATGGACTCCCCTGAGTCCGTCACTGAAGACACGGACTTGGATGAAGGGGAAGGCTCCCCTAGGTCACCCCCTGAGGACGTCTCATTTGGAGACATCATGGAGATGTTAAGGATCAGGGGGGGGTGGTCTGCCCCCAAGGCTTCTTCGGACGAGTCTGTGTTCTTGGAGGCATTCGAGGCGGGCCCTTCTACCTCTTGGGTGTCCCCTCCTGCTGACCCCCTGGTAGATCTTATATCTATCAGGGCGTGGAAGGATCCGGACACCATTGAGCCTATCCCAAAACGCCCGGATCGCATTCTTTCTCCTCCATCAGACCGCACCCACTGGAGTAAGGGTCCCCCAGTAGATGCCATGATGATGGCTGCAGCCACGAAGAGGGAATTGGCCCAGGAGAGTCCCTCCGTCCATCCTCCGGGCAAGGAGTCCCGTTCGATGGATCGAATTGGGAAGCGAGTGTTTAGTTCAGCGACCTTCTCCTTGAGAGCGCTGAACTACATGGCGCATGTCATTAGGATGCAGTGAGATCTGATTAAAGAGTACGCTGCATCTCCCCCGGAGTCCATCTCGAGTGAGGATAAGCAGGTTTATTCCACCCGAATGGCCACTCTCCGATCTGTATCCAATACATTTTTTATTTATTTTTATTTTATTTTACATTTGTTGACCGGGATAGTCCGACTGGATACATGTCCATTTTCAGCGGAGTCCCGGGGAGAAAAGCTCCAACAAGGTTAATCAAGGTACATAAAGACATGTCACATTGTATTCAAAGTGAGCAGATAATCACAATAGAAGGTACAAAATGATAACATTACATTACATCTATGCGGCTGCTGTCTCATGCTACTGAGGGAGCCGCTAGAGCCAGCGGAGCAGGCCTTGTCATGAGGCGACAGGCCTGGCTCCGCCATTGTGATTTTGCTGAGCCCTTTAAGGCGACCTTCGCGAATGCCCCTTTCGATGGTTCTGCCTTATTTGGCAAGACTGTTCGCGAGACACTTGTCCAGAGCGAAAAGGACGGGAAGACGCTGTCTGCCGTCGGAGTCCGCTTCTCAGCTCCCCAGAGGTCCTTCTCTAAGAACCAAAAGGGACAGAAGAAGATGTGGTTCCGAAGTCGCAGCAGTCCCAACCTGCTCAGGATAACCAGTCCTTCCGTGGCAGAGGAGGACGGGAGGTCGTCGTGCCAGAGGCAGGGGGGCTCCTGGCAATTTTGGGTCCAGAGAACCTTTCTCTGAGAGACCCACGCAGCAGCCCTGAAGGGTTGCCCGGCTGTCCGTCTCTGGAGGCAGTCGGGGCGGTTTCGATGCACCTGACTTCTTGGGAGTCCATAACAACAGACAGTTGGGTGCTTGACTCATATCCAGAGGATATTCAATACCCCTAATCAAGATTCCCAAATCTCGCAGCCTCCCAGATGTTCCACCCGATCAAAGGAGGCGGCAGCTCTCAAATCGAGCAGCTGCTAGGAAAAAGAGCCATCCAGCGCGTCCCCCCAGATCAAGCCGGATTAGGGTTTTACTCCAGGTTCTTTTTGGTGCCAAAGAAGACGGGGGACTTAAGACCAATTTTAGACCTTTCCCTGTTGAACCTGTCAGTAACCAAGCAAAAGTTCCGGATGGTCACCCTGCAATCTATACTCCCCCTATTGAGGGAGAACGACTGGATGTGTTCCATAGACCTCAAGGATGCGTACTACCACATTCGGATGGACAGACGGTCCAGGAGGTTTCTTCGCTTCCGGCTGGGAGCCAGTCACTATCAGTTCAGGGTCCTCCCCTTTGGTCTCACCTCAGCCCCCAGGGTGTTTACCAAGGTGTTAGCGGTGGTAGCGGCCCACCTGAGGCTCCAGGGATTACAGGTCTTTCCGTACCTGGACGACTGGCTCCTGACGGCATCATCAAGGCATCTTCTGTGCTCAGCCAGGGATTACTTCCTTCGACTAGCACCAAGGCTGGGCATAACGATCAACTGGGAGAAATCTTTCCTGAATCCAACTCAAATTATAGATTTCATAGGAGGAAGACTAGACACCAGATCAATGCGAGCCTTCCTCACCCCAGACCGTATCGTCAACCTGAGGTGTCATGTGACAGCAATCCTTCAACCGTCACCAACTGCAGCTTCGGTCCTGAGGGCCCTAGGTTCTATGGCGGCAGCTATCCCGCTTCTACTTCATGCTCGCCTACGCATGCGGGTTCTTCAATGGACCCTTCAAGTTCAGTGGTCTCCTCTTTGTTCGTCTCTAAACGCTCCGATTGCGGTCAGCAGAGCGTGCAGGGACTCCCTTCTGTGGTGGCTTCTTTCTCCGGAGCCCCTGGTAGGGAGACCCTTTTGTGCTGCATTTCCCCGAGCCACAGTGACCACGGACGCTTCTTGCCTCGGGTGGGGGGGGGCATTCTGCGGGAAAGATTGTCCAAGGCACGTGGACTCCCACAGAGACATCATTGCATATAAATGTCCTGGAAATGAGGGCGGTGCTCCTAGCGTTGCAAGCACTTCACCACGTTCTTCCTACAGGGACTATTGCGATTCAGACAGACAACATGTCCGTAGTCTGGTATATCAACAAGCAGGGAGGAACCAGGTCTTATCCCCTTTGTCGAGAGGCCATGAGAGTTTGGGAATGGGCAATTTCCACCAAACGCTTTCTGATAGCAACGCACATTCCGGGAAAGTCCAACATCCTTGCGGACAAGCTCAGTCGCACCATCCTTTCTCCACACGAGTGGTCCCTAAACCTTCAAGTAGCGAAGAAGATTTTTGCCGTTTGGGGCAACCCTGTTGCGATCTTTTGCTTCTCCCTCAAACGCCAAATGCGACAATTTCTTCGCTCTACTTCCCCACCAGGGAGTTCGAGGATGCTCTGGTGCATGCTTGGCCTCCCGGTCTCCTTTATGCCTACCCTCCACTTCCTCTGATGCAGAGGTTTCTGCAGAAAGCCAACAGTTTGGGGAGCAGAATGATTCTCATTGCCCCATTCTGGCCTCGACAACCTTGGTTCCCCTTCGTATGGTCTCACAAAATCAATCCACCATGGATTCTGGATCCAATTTCGGATCTCATCTCTCACCCTCTGGGAATGCCAGTTCCCAACCTGCGGACCCTGAAGTTGACAGCTTGGCTGCTCCAATTCCAACCTTAATTAGGACTCCCGGTATCTCTTCACCGGTCAAAGCAATTTTGGTGGCTGCCCATAAACCTTCTACTAGACAGGTTTATCGGAGTAAATGGAAGAGGTTCTCTATATGGGCAGGGCAGAGAATGGTGGATCCTTTTTCAGCACCTATCTCTGCGGTGCTAGAATTTCTAACAGACCTCTTTCATCAAGGGGCCAGTTCATCCACGATTAAAGTACAATTGGCGGCTATATCGCATTATCACATTGGACAGGACACAGCTCCCCTTATGACAGCGAAACTATGCAAATCTTTTCTCAAGGGAGTTTTTTTATTAAGGCCTCCAGTCAAGGAGGTTGTACCGCCTTGGGATTTGTCTTTAGTCCTGCAGGCCCTTACTGCTCCTCCCTTCGAGCCTGCAGCTTCTGCTGATTTAAAATTCCTTTCCTGGAAGACTGTCTTTCTGGTAGCTATCACTTCAGCCAGAAGGGTGTCTGAGCTTCAGGCTCTTTGTGTCAAACCGCCTTACCTTTCTTTCTTCCCTGATAGGGTGTGCCTCAGGACCAATCCATCTTTTCTTCGAAGGTCTCTTCTGAATCCAATATTAACCAGTCAATCAATTTGCCTGTTTTTTTCCCAAATATTCAAACAAAGGGGAATACAAATTGCATTCATTGGATGTTCATAGACAATTACGTTTTATATTAACAGGACAGCTGGCCACAGGAAATCAGATCAGCTGTTCGTTTCCTTTGCTAAATTTGCTCTGGGTAAAGCAGTGTCTAAAGTCACTCTGTCTAAATGGATTGCTAATTGCATATTGCAGGCATATGACACTTCAGGCAGACCTGCTCCTAAGAGGGTTACGGCTCATTCTACTAGGGCAGTTTCTCGTCAGCCGCCTTTAAGTCCCGTGTTTCGTTGGATGATATCTGCGGCAGCTACTTGGGCCTCGCCTCATACTTTTATTTCTCATTACAAGGTGGATGTTGTTTCTAGAGGAAGAGCATCCTTTGGCTCAGCGGTGCTCCGGAACATCCTTCCATGATGGCCGCCCAAGATTCAGGTAGCTAGGGACTCTGTCCCACAGGTTGCAGACGAATGAAGTCTTCCTACTTCAGATTTAGAAGTTATGTACTCACCATAACGTTCCATCTGAGTAGGTGACTTCATTCGGATGCAACCATCCCCCCCTCCATCCCCCTGACCTTTATAGAGCGAGTAATTATGCTTTTTTAGTATACTGTGGTCAGTATTTGAGGCAAACTCAATCTGAGGTCAGTCAGGGCGTGGCAAGGGGTTATGGGTAAGAGGGAGGAGCTAGGAGCTCGGAGCCTAAGCTTTTGAATTGCCGGCTCGGATCCGAGGTCGGATCCGATACCCACAGGTTGCATCCGAATGAAGTCACCTACTCAGATGGAACGTTATGGTGAGTACATAACTTCTAATTCACCATCTATTGATCCTGTGCCTTCTAGGTTGTCCTCACCCTTTTGGAACAACACCGGTCTAAGTTCCCCTCTCTTTCCTCAACTCGTTCATCCAGAAGTCTGACAGAGGAAGATGTGGAAAGAATGATGCTGAAGTTCCTCTCAGTGCATATTCAGATGGGTGTCTTGACGGCTCCTACCCCCCCTTGGGTCAGGCGGCTTGTACATCAACACCACCCGCACTTCAAGTTCCTCCTCTGATCCATTTGGTTGCTTCAGAATCCCCGGATCCAAGCCTTCCAGGTCTGTCTGGCTCATATCCAAAGGTGACATTATCTTCAGAGCCAAAGCTTACTCTGAGTGCTCCGGTTCAGATTTCTTCAGATCCAGAATGACTGTCAGAGCTGAAGCTTCACTGTCTGGTCTGAGGTGTTGGAGACAACTCTGAAGTTGTTGGAGCTGTCTCTGCCTCTTGGAGCTTCGGCACTAGACATCTTGGTTCCGACTTCCTCCTAGGAGAGATTGCTTTCAAAACACAGGAGGACAGCGGTCCAGAAACTTGCCTTCTTGATGCTGGGGTCTTCTCTCTCAGGGATGATTGGCTCTCAGGGTTGTGAAGAGGATGTTCTCTGCTCAAAAAGGACAGATGGATCTAACCCCCTTGGATCCTCAGTCTTCTACCCTGATGTCTCTGTGCTTAGACCCTCATCATTCTATACCACAGGGACAGCCAGTCCAATATCTCCAGGCTTCCCAGCAGGGTATCAGTTTCTTCCAATACTTCCCTGGAGCACCCCACTGAAGAGGTCCTTAGGAAGAGGAAATGCAAGAGGAAGCACTTGGACTTTCCACAAGAATCAGTCATGGAGGATACGAACTTCACCTTCATTGAAGGGTCCAAATGATCACCTCCAGAAGACGTCTCGTTTGAAGACATCCTTGAGATTGTAAAACAGAGAGGTGATTGGACCCCCAACAACCATTCTTTTGAGGAGTCAGTATTCCTGGTGGCTTTTGGTACTGGCTTGTCTACCTCCTGGGTGACTCCACCCACTGATGAGCAGATTGATTTGGTCTCCTGGCAGGCTTGGAAGGAACCTGATACAGTTGAACCCATACCCAGAAGACTAGATAAGATTCTGTCACCACCTTCGGGGAAGGAGTTTTGGGCTAAAGGGATGCCTGGTGATGCCATAGTCATGGTGGTGGCCACCAAAAAAGAACTTGCAGAGCAGAGTTCCACTGTTTATCCCCCTAACAGGGAGTCTTGGGCGATGGACAGTATTGGGACACATGTCTATGCTTTAGCGACCTTTGCTGTAAGGTCGCTGAATTATTTGGCACATTTTACTAGGTTACAGAGGGATTTGATCAAGGAACTTTTGAATTCCCTCTCAGTATCCATTTCTGCAGAGGTCCAGACATTCATGACTAATCAGTTGGCTACGTGCAATCTGTTTTGAATTCATGCATGAGGCTTATTTTGCATGCTGCTGAAGGTGTCTGAGGGGCAGCGGGTTCAGGTTTTCCATCAGGAGACACACCTGGATGAGCTTATGTGATTTTGCGGAGTCCTTCAAGTATTTGCTCTTCAGTGCTTCCTTTGATAGTACTTCTTTGCTTGGCCCCACAATGAAATAAGCTTTATCCAGGTGTGAGAAGGATGGAAAGACCCTCTCTGCAGTGGACATACTTTTTTCAATCCCTCAGAGATCATTTTCAAGAAATCAACGAGATGATTGAAAGATGCAGTTCAGGAAATCTCAGGGTCATTTCCAGGACAAGTGGAGGAAGTTCCCCCAGGAAAAGAGGGGAGAACTCTAATAGTCAACACCACCACCACGGCAGAGGGGGGCCAGAAATTGTCCACCTGTGAAGGTAATTTGGGGTTGATTATTCCTGCACCTGAGAGCCAGAATAGATACAACAAAATATACTTGTGCAGAAGATTATACGCAGAGGCTAAATAATACCCTTTTCCCTCCCACCTCCAATTTCAAGAAAAATCCCCACTGTTCCACCCAGTCAGATGGAAGAATCAGCAATTCAAATACAAAAGCTACTAAAACCAGTTTTGGATCTAAGCAACTTTAGCAAGTCAGTTCAGTATACCCAGTTTCGGATGGTCATGGTTCAGTCCATTCTCCCTTTTCTGGGCAAGGACAACAGGATTTTCTTGATAAACCTTCAGAAGGCATACTATTACCTTAAGATGAGCAGACAATCCAGAAGGTATTTACGCTTCTGGCTGGGATCCGGTTACTACCAGTTCTAGACTTTAGGATCCATATTCCAGGCTTCTCCCTTTACCGATAATCCCCATCCTGTCCCCCACATTACCTCATATTTCATTTGCCACTGTTTGAAAACAGATGAGGTTACTTCTCTCAGGCTCAGCTAACTAGTAGAATTTTTCATATATAAATATATTGCTATAATTGTATATAAATGTAGTCTTTCTGTTGTATGACATTTTTTCGTCTCCTTGCATAGTTCCCCACCCCCCCTCCAAAAAACAAACTTCATCTCCTCACACCTTTGGCACCTTTCCTTAGCAATTTAGGTTGGTTAACTTCAAAGTAGTTTCATGCTGTGGTATTATTGTTTCAGCTTTATTATTGCTGCTATTGTTATTGTTGTTGTTGACCATAACTCTCAACCTCTTAGCTTGAAAAATATGGACAAAGCCAAAAATAATGGGGGTAGGAAGGCTTAAAAATAGGGACACTTTTTAAAATATTGCTCATTTATACTTACACACTTGCTAGAATACTTTGCTTTAGCATACATTTTTCTGAAGGATATGAAGTCTGAAACTTAAAGTCTGCCATTTTTAGTGACCTCAATACTCAATGATTTGTAAGAAAAACACAAATTTTATGAAGAACAAACCAAAAATATGAAGCAGAAATCTGGTCTGTTGAGAGGTATGTTGTTGACTATTTTCATTTTGTTACTTCAGAATACTAGAGTGCCTATTTTTTATCATGGCTTGCAAGCCATCTGGGTTTAAAATATGTTTAACCTGCAGCCACAAGATCCCCATTTGAGATGCCCATTTGACATGTGTGTACTGTTTGGGGGCTGCCCATCTGGATGAAGGCTGTAGGACTTGTACTGCTTTTGGCCAGCGGGCTGTCCTTGAATGGTGTAACAAACTTGAGCTAGAGGGACCTCTCCCAGTCCTTGTGCGAGAACCATCCAAAGCCATGTTTTCTGCTTCTGGAGTCTTCCCATCTGCTATAAAGTCTTCAGACAGACCCAATGAGTAGAAGAGTGGTGTCAAGCTCAGGGGAAAAGGGCAAAGACTCAAGGAAGAGTTTCCCTGACCACTCCTCATCATTGATGTCTTCTTTGGCTCCTTCCCCTAAGCTCTCTAAAGCTTCAGCTCCAATTCCTCCTTTGAATCAGATATTTATAGAATCTCAAGCTCCTCCCTTGCTGGAGCCAGTCTCCCCTAGACTTGGCTCCCTTTCTTGCAGGAGTGATCAATCTATAGATCTTAAAGACTACCCTCTACTTCATCCTTCTTCAGATCGTTCTGATCTACCAGAAGCTTGCCAGAAGCAGATGTGGCTAGGATGATGAGGAAGTTCCTCAGGACCCAAATTCAGTTGGAGTTCTCCCTGCTCCAACCCGTCAGCCCTGTGAGCTTTGGACCATCACCCCTGCTTAGGGTCCTACCCCATTTCGCATTTTGGGTCTGGGAGTTTTGGATCTGAGCTTCTCCCCGGGATTGTCCTTGGATCTGAAGTCCTGGTTGGCTTCAACTCCAGCGACCTCTCTGATCTGACCGGTTCTGAGCAGCTGCAATCCAGAAGGATCTCTGAGACAAAACATTGTCAGCCAAGGTGGTCAGGGATTAACTCTAAAGTTATTGGAGCCTTCCGTTACTCTCTAAGCATTGGTGCTCTATAGCTCAGCTCTGACATCATCAGATTCAAGTCTGTTCTCGGGATGAACCTTGTTTGGATGCTTTAGCTCCTACTGGGGTGTTGTTGGGTTACCTATCAGCTTCTGCCTTTGAGGTAGTTTCTCGGCTCCACCCATTCACCAGCAAAAGGCCTTCGGTCCTGATTCTGCTCTTTATCCCATCGGGACAGAAATTTCCTCCAAGCCTCAAGATGGTTCACACTCAGGATTCCCTCAGCCTTCTGAGTCATCTCCAGATAATCCCACCATGGGCTCATCAGAAATATAAGTGCAAGAGGAGGCATGTCCACTCCCCACAGGCGTAACTCAATGAAGAGAGAGATTTATTGATGGGGAAGGGTCCCCCAGATCATCACTTGAAGATATCTTATTCTGGGAGATCCTCAAACTTTTGTGACAGAAAAGAGGTTGGTCATCTTGAAGCCCCTTCCCAAGAGGAGTCTGTGTTTCTTGAGGCCTTCAGATCCAGCTCAGCAACTTCTTGGGTTGTCCATCCTGGCGGTGAGATGATGGATCTAATCTCTCAGCTAGCATGGAAGGAGCCAGATGTGACAGAAGCTATTCTACACAAACCTGATAAGTTTCTTGTTTCACTGAAGCATCACAAACATTGGAACAAGGCCCAGTAGTAGACACCATGGTAGTAGTGGTAGCCACCAAAAAGGAGCTAGCTGAAAAGAGCTCATCTATTTTTCCCCTTAACAGGGAATGTATGACATTAGACAGGTTTAGGAAGTGAGTTTATGCTTCATCTGCCTTCACTTTGAGGGAATTGAATTATCTGGCACACATGAAAGGATTTCAGAGATGTGACTAAGGAGCTCTACAAATCTCTCTCTGGATCCATGTCTGCAGAGGACAAGAAAACTACTTTGGACTCTGTGCTGGCAACCCTACAGTTCCTGTTGAACTCCTCAATGAATCTGATCTCCAGTGTGATTGAAGGCATCTCAAGAGCTGCAGGTACAGGCATTACTGTAAGGTGACATGGTTGGATCTGCTTGTATGAATTTTTGGAGCCTTTCAAGGCATCTTTTGTGAATGTCCCTATTGATGGTTTGACTCTTTTCTGACCAAAAGTTAAGGGCACTCACTTGAGAAGTGAGCAAGACGGGAAAACCCTTTCTGTTCCAGGGATATGGTTTTCTAACCCCCAGAGGTCCTTCTCTAGAAACCAGAGGGAAGTAAGAAACTGTGGTCCCAGAAGTGTCAATGATTCTCCCTGGGCACTCGGGGAGATGGACCCCAAGGGGAAGATGGGAAAATTCTAATGGTTGATGTCGCCTACACAGCAGAGGAAGGCAATAGAATCAAGGCTTCAGGAGTCCACTCTCTGAGAGGCTTTATCAGTAACCCTGAACAGTTGCCCAAATGCCGCACACTGGAGGCATTTGGGTAGGCACTTGTCTCTGCACCCAGAAGCCTGGATAATCCATCACCTTAAGATGTGTGTGTGTAGGGGATTATAACCACTGTTCATCCCCCTCACAGGGAGTCTAAGGTGATGGACAGGTTTGGGAAGCATGTCTATGCTTCAGTGACCTTTGCAGTAAGGTTGCTGAATTATTTGGCACATTTTTCTAGGTTGCAGAGGGATTTGATCAAGGAACTTTCAAATTCCCTCTCAGTATCCATTTCTTCAGAGGTCCAGACATCCATGCGTTTTTATTTGGCTAACTACAGTCTATTTTGAATTCATCCATGAGGCTTATTTCACATGCAGCTGAAGGCATCTCAAGGGCAGCGGGTTCAGGCATTTCCATCAGGAGACACACCTAGATGGGCGTATGTGATTTTACGAAGCCCTTCAAGTATTTGTTCTTCAGTGCTCCCTTTAATAGCACTTTTTTGCTTGGCCCCATAATGAAACAAACTTTATCCAGATGTGAGAAGGATGGAATGACCCTGTCTACAGTGGGCATACTTTTTTCGATCCCTCAGAGATCATTTTCAGGAAATCAAAGAGATGATTGAAAGTTGTGGTTCAGGAAATCCCAGGGTCATTTCTAGGACAGGGAGAGGAAGTTCCCCCAGGAGCAGAGGGGGAAACTCTAATAGTCAACGCCGCCTGCAAAACCAGGGGACCAGCGATTCCTTCTCTGACAGACCCTACCAGCTCTCCTGAAAGGAGTCCCAATTGTCCACCTGTGGAGGCAATCTGGTGTCGATTATCCCTGCACCAGAGAGCCTGACTAGATATAACAAAAGATACTTGAGTGCAGAAGATTATATCCAGAGGCTATGTAATACCCTTTTCCCTCCCACCTCTAACTTCAAGAAAAATCCTCACTGTTCCACCCGGTCAGAGGGAAGAATCAGCAATTCAGATACAAAACTACTAGTAAAAAGAGTCTTCCAAGAGGTCCAGCCAGAGCAAATAGAATCCAGAACTTACTCAAGATTCTTTTTAGTGTCAAATAAAACAGGGGACTGGATACCAATTTTGGATCTCAGTAACTTGAATGAGTCAGTTCGACATACCAAGTTTCATATGGTCATGGTTTAGTCCATTCTCCCATTTCTGGAGAAGGATGACAGGATTTGCTTGACAGACCTTCAGAATGCATACTATCACCTAAAGATGAACAGATGATCCAGAAGGAATTTATGCTTCTGACTGGGAGCCAGTCTCTACCAGTTCAGAGCTCTGCTTTTTGGTCTCACCACAGTCCCCACGATGTTCACCAAATACATAGCAGTAGTAGCAGCTCACTTGAGACTGCAAGGATTCTGAATGTTTCTGTATCTAGACAACTGGCTCTTAACCACCCCTACCAGGCATCTATTAATAAGGGCAAGAAATCAGGTTCTCCAGACTTGTTCTCATCTGGAAATAACCGTAAACTACGACAAGTCGCAACTACACTGAAATGGAAGAGCCACCACTCACTGGAATAAAGTCCTTTAATGTATCCACAGTACACTCAGTAAAAATGGCACAAATACAACACACTACATAAAACGCTTTAACAAATCACTGTGTTTTTCGTACCAGTGTAGACTTCATTAGATATTAAAATGTCACATCCTTAACTACTTACATGTCCAGTTAATTTAAACCATCCAATAAAAACAGTACACATAAAATTAATGAATAAACATAAAACGTCATTTGAATATGCATAACATTATACAAACATTCATTGAGCCAATAATAAAACAAATTTCTAAAACCTAACTCCCCAAATAAACAGATAAATAAATGAAAAATATTTTGTGAATATGAATATTACATTAAATACCAATTTTATTAAAAACTATTCATATTTAAAACTTTTTATTTTAAAACATTTTGGTCAGCCATTAAAAACTGACCAGGAATATTTTATAGCATTTCTAAACCACTAACACTGTCTAGTGGGCAAAGACAGATAATTTATAAATATATAAAAAAATTATATATGAAAAAGTATATATAAATATATATATATTTTTATAACTTAGTAAAAATGAATGAACCTTCCCTATAGTCTTGCTGTTCTAAGTTTTAAAACAGGTGCCAGGGAAAATGCATCATTAATACCAGGGTATTTATTGGCCTCTAAAACTCTCAGTCTAACTCCCTGTATTCATTTTTTGTTTCCCACATGCCAGCCCTCACGTCCTTTGGGATTTCTTCTATAATAAAATATTTATAGTAGAGGGTAATAAATACCCTGGTATTAATGATGCATTTTCCCTGGCACCTGTTTTAAAACTTGGAGTAGCAAGACTATAGTGATGGACGGTTGATTCATTTTTACAAAGTTTAAGACATATTTTATATATTTTTACACACACACACACACACACATATATATATATATATATATATATATATATATTTTTTTTATACATTATTTGTCTTTGCCCACTAGATGGTGGTATTGGTTTAGAAATACTATAAAATCTTCCTGGTTAGTTTTAGTATAAAAAAGATTTAAATATGAATAGTTTTTAATAAAATTGGTATTTAATGTAATATTCATATTCTCAAAATATTTTTCCATTTATCTGTTTATTTGGGCAGTTAGGTTTTAGCAATTTGTTTTATTTTTGGCTCAGTGAATGCTTGTATAATGTTATGCATATTCAAATGACATTTTATGTTTATTCATTAATTTTATGTGTACTGTTTTTATTGGATGGTTTAAATTAACTGGGTATATAAGTAGTTAAGGATGTGGCATTTTAATATCTGATGAAGTCTACACTGGTACAAAAAATAATACGGTGATTCATTAAAGCGTTTTATTTATTGTGTTGTATTCATGCCATTTTTACTGTGTGTGCCATGAATTTCTTCTGCTTTTTTGTTAAGAATTACTGCTTTGCCGCCTACTTTTTGGCATTTTCCAGCAGTTTATATCTGTATTAGAAACTGTATTTAGAACACATCTAGAGCCTGTTTACTGCATTTCCTGTGTTGCACTTAATTTAAAATCGTTTTTTTCTCTTACAACTGCATTTTACCTGACTTTGGCCTAGCACTCAAGTGTGGGGTCATTTATTGCATTGCTGTGATTATTTTGCTACTTGTGTATCTCTGCTACCTTTAAACTAAAACAAAAAAGAAAAAAAAAATCTTGCTTTTTTCCCACTTTCTGAAATTTAAGAAAGTTCAGTTACAGATCTGCTGTTCTGAACTGTTTGTAGGTTTCTTGGAGGCCAGTGCTTGCTTGGACTAAAGGGAAGTCTCTGTGTTCACCTGTGGCAGTGGTTAACACTGAACAGCCTGCCTGTCCCTGTAGGAGTGGTTACTGCCTAGAAGCTGTAGTTTTATTGGCCATTTTGGGTCAATTCTAAACTCCTTGATCTCTATCTCTTAAAAACCCTGCTGCCTCGTGGTTTTGGTGTCTTTCCAGGCTTGTTAGTTGTTGCTGAAGCACCTACCAAAGGGAGAAAATGCTGAGAGGAGAAAGGAGCCACTTTTGAGATTTTAAGTATTTTCTTCTGCTTTTTTGTTGAGAATTACTGCTTTGCCGCCTACTTTTCGGCATTTTCCAGCTTGCTAAATTTTATTTATTTTATTTTATTTTACATTTGTTGACCGGGATAGTTCGACTGGATGCATGTCCATTTTCAGCGGAGGCCCGGGGAGAAAAGCTCCACATGGGATAGTAAGTTACATTAATATAAACAGACTACATATCACTACTTTGATAATTAATACATAAGAGGAAAGAGAAGATACAAATATATACATTAACATTTAGACAACACCTTATTAATGATAGACTCAAAGATGAGCATACTTTATATACCTTAGGTACTCCATTATTGATTTGGAGAAAGAGGAAGTGAGGGGTTAGTCTGGTTTAGAGCATTGGCAGAGCCATTGGGTTTAAAACGTTTAAACGGGTTCTAAAGTTTATATCTGTATTAGAAACAATATTTAGAACACATCTAGAGCCTGTTTACTGCATTTCCTGTGCTGCACTTAATTTAAAATTGTTTTTTTTCTCTTAAAACTGCATTTTACCTGACTTTGGCCTAGCACTCAAGTGTGGGGTCATTTATTGCACTGTTGTGATTATTTTGCTACTTGTGTATCTCTGCTACCTTTAAACTAAAACAAAAAAGAAAAAAAACAAAAAAATCTTGCTTTTTTCCCACTTTCTGAAATTTAAGAAAGTTCAGTTACAGATCTGCTGTTCTGAACTGTTTGTAGGTTTCTTGGAGGCCAGTGCTTGCTTGGACTAAAGTGAAGTCTCTGTGTTCACCAGTGGCAGTGGTTAACACTGAACAGCTTGCCTGTCCTGTAGTTTTATTGGCCATTTTGGGTCAGTACTAAACTCCTTGATCTCTATCTCTTAAAACCCTGCAACCCTCTTTTAGCACGATCTTGTGCACAGAGCAGCGTCGCTTAAACTATTCCCGGCTCCACAAAGTCTACTCTTCACTTTTTCCCTTAGAACTGCTCTAAATCTCAAATTAAGCACTCTATTCTCATTCTAAAGCCCTGCACTTGCTCATATAAGTAATCTCATAGGTAAACACAAACTAGAGCCCTACATCCTCTTGTACTCATTCAAAGCACTTGCTCCCTATTGGTTCTTTCTGATCAGTCAATAAGTAGTTCCCTATATTCAGACATGTCCAAAGGTCAGTTTCAAGTTTACTTTCCAGTCCAGATGGTGAATCTGGGAATCTTGAGGCAATGTTACAACTGCCTTATGTATACAGACCACCCTCTCCTCCTCCCAACAAGCTCAAATATATGTGAGAGATGCAACTATATAGCCAAACTGGAGGCTAAGCTCTCTCAACCCAGTACTGGCACAGCCTGTCAGGAGGAGAAGGTAACCACACACACCACAAATCCAGTCTCACATAGACCTATCGCATCAGCAAACCAAACACATAAACACACAAAAACATACTCAGAGGCTCTAAATAAAAATGCCTAAGCAACAGAGACCTCCAGAGCAGACATCCAAGCAACACCTACCACGAAACAATATCCACGTAGCACATACACAGTCACAGCCCTTAAGGCTAAACAACACACCTAATACACTTGTAATAGGTGACTCTATTGTCAGACACACTGATGTCCCACTCACCAGGCTGAACAAGGAGAAGGTCACTGTAAGCTGCCTGTCAGGCGCCAGGATCCGCCACATAACACAAGCACTCGGGTCACTCCAAAGCAAGTACAAGTATGACTCCGTCATTGTCCATGCTGGTGTGAATGACCTGAGACATACCTCCCTTGACTACATGAAAAAAGACGTACAGGAGCTCTTTGATCATGTAGCCCAGGCCGGTATGACCCTGACCTTGAGTAGCATCTTACCCTCATGAAGAATGATGCCACAGTATAAAGACAAAATGATCAATTTTAACAAAAGGCTAAAGTATTGGTGTCATTCGAAGGGGATCCAGTGTCTGTCAGCCTGGGATGACGTGCTCGACAAGCCACGTTGGTTCGCTATGGATGGCTTGCACCTGTCACTCCTGGGTTTTCGAATACTGGCTAAGGCTCTTGCCTCCCCCATAGTGCCTTTTTTAGGCAAGGCTCAAAAGACAAACCCACCCCCATAGACAACACAAAGAAAAGAAAAAACTAAGGGTAATGCTCAACGCCAGAAGTCTAAACCTCAAGATGCATGCACTCGAGACTCTCCTCAGTATGGAGAATATCGATATCTGTGCAGTAACAGAAACCTGGTTCAAGGCTCCCGAGAGCACCCCAGCACTACCAGGCTATACTTCATACAATGCTTTCCGGCCCCAAAACTCTGACCGAACCACAAAAGGAGGGGGAGTATCCATATTTATCAAAGATACCCACACCTGCAGGCTAGTGGCACTGCACGAAGCTTTGGAGACCATCCATGTGCAACTAACAGTGGGCAAAACTGCCTTTCAGTTTGTAGCCTGCTACAGACCACCCTCCCAAATACAGGAACCTCACTTAGCTTTCCTGAGTACACTGGAGAATATGAAGGTCTCTCCAAACACTATTGTGTTGGGTGACTTTAACGACCCAAACATCGATTGGGAAAACTACTCAAGCCCAAACACACTCGCCCAACAGTTCCTAGAATTTATAAACTCAAATGCTATGGAACAACTGGTCACCACTCCCACAAGAGGGGGAAACATACTGGATCTGGTCATCACCAACATGGAGTCTCTATGTTCCACACCAGAGGTATACCCCTCATTGGTAAGATCAGACCATAAACAAATCTCACTGGACATTCATATTCTGTCCCCACCCCTAGCCAAGGAAACCATGGTGAAGAACTTCTCAAAAGCAAACTTCACACTTCTCAAAACTGAGGTGGAATCCTTCAAAGCCCCCAGGCCAGTGGACAGTATGGCCCAAAATGCAGAATCCTTTACAAAAGCATTCTATGGACACCTACAGGAATGCATGGAGCATGCTATCCCAAATAAAGCCAAGACTCACTCCTCCAAAGGCAGAAGACCTGTCTGGTAGACCCCGGCCATAAATAAGCTATACAAAAGAAGGAGACAGCTACTACATGACAGAGCAAAATCCCAAAAAGGGAAGGCGTCACTGATCAGTACTAGCAAGAAACTGTGATCCCTCATAAAATCTTCTAAGGCCAGCTTTGAAAGAAAAATTGCACAAGACACTAAAGATAATCACAAGGCCTTCTTTAGTTATGTCAGAAACCTGGGAGGCAACTCCCAGATATGCTCTGAGTTGGTGCAAAATTGCAAAAAATTCACTGAACCCACATACATTGCCAACATCCTGGCAGAAAGGTTCAGTGCAAACTTCTCCCACTTCCCCCCCCAAAAGAGCAAATGTCTATCCCAACAGAGTGTAGCCTTCCTGAGATCACAGATGCACAGGTGAGAGCTGCCCTCTCCAAAGCTCAAAACACAGCATCAATGGGACCAGACGGTGTCCCAGGCTGTGTCTTACATGAGCTCCAAGAAGAACTAAACCCTCATATAAAGTCATTGTTCAATCTCAGCCTTACTACAGGATATGTTCCCAAGGAATGGTGTACAGCAACAGCGGTCCCACTCCACAAAGGTGGTGCCACAACAGACCCCGGAAACTATCATCCTATAAGCCTGACTAGCCTGGTCTGCAAAGCTATGGAACATATCGTCATGGAAATCATAAACAAAGACATTGGGAACCTCCAGACACTGGATCCTACCCAATTCGGCTTAGTTAAGGGCAGATCTTGCCTCTTGAACCTGGTCAACTTCTTTGAAACAGTTACCAAAGCCATAGATGAAGGTAAGGTAGTCCACACAGCCTACCTGGACCTCGCAAAGGCGTTTGACACAATACCCCACGCGGGCATCATAAATAAGTTCACCAGCTTAAATATCAACCCCTATGTCACAAGATGGGTTGCAAACTGGCTCAGGAATAGAACCCGCATGGTCAGAATAGCAGGTGCCATGTCAGACTCTAAACCAGTTACAAGTGGTGTCCCACAAGGCTCAGTCCTGGGACCTCTCTTGTTCGGTATATTTTTCTCCGAGGTACAGGCTAACATGGGTGGACTATGGCTGACCAAGTTCGCAGATGACTGCAAACTGGGTGCTATAGTCGACTCTCCAACTGACACAAGCATCCTCCAAAAGGGTCTCACAGAGATGGATAACTGGTGCCAGAGCCATGGCCTAAAGCTAAATGCCAAAACGTGCATAGTCATCCCCTTTGGAAAAAAACAAAGTGCCCACAAATTACCACATAGGTGGTAATCCATTAAGTACAGAAGAAGTAATTAGGGGCTTGGGGACCCAAGTAGATAGCAATCTCTCCTTTGACAATCACGTTGCCAAAGTGGTTGGAAAGACCTTCTATATAGCCCACCTTATCATGAAAGGGTTCACATCTAGATCAAGAGAGGTCATTGTGCCCCTCTACTCATCACTTATCAGGCCCATAATTGAGTACAATGCCCCGTTTGGAATGTACCTTACCCGACACCTTCAGCAACTGGAAAGACCCCAAAAGTATCTCACCAAGAGGATCAAGGGGCTCAAACAGATGCCCTATGCAGTTCGGCTAAAGAAATTCCAGCTCTACTCAGTTGCGTACCGCCTACTCAGAGGCGATCTGTGTCTGACGTATAAAGCCATGTCCAACCCAGAATTAATGGACATGCTTCACCTCAGGAAATCTAAATCCCTTAGAGCTACACGCTCCAGGGACCTGAACCTTGGCACAGAAATATGCTGGAGGGACAGATTCATATCCCAGAGGCTCCCCTCACTCTGGAACAAAATCCCAATCCATGTCAGGCAGAGCCCCTCACTGACCCTCTTCAAGAGAAATCTTGTTGAATGGATGGGAGATCGTAAGTTTACCCCTGGGATCTCTTCTGTCTCGCTGCTTGACAGAGGTACAGTAAACAAACCTTAAAAGGGCTACCTTCTGTGACCTACTATACAGAGGCACAGTCAACTAATCTAAAAGGGTGGTGAAAGCCAAACATACTTTGGCTAGGCTTATAAATGCCCTAGGGCAGATAGCCTAGTATCAAACTATGAACCTATATATTAAAGGACTTTAATTTATTCCAGTGAGTGGTGGCTCTTCCATTTCAGTGCCTTTGTTGTTTATTGTTTTTTTTTTTTTTGGACAGTGAATACTCCTTGTTGGTGTTTATAAGTCTCAACTACAACCAACTCAAAATTTGGAATTCATAGGGGCAGTTTTTAACGCAAAGTCAGTGGTAGCTTCACTACCTCCCTCAAGAGTACAAACTATCAGATCATAGGTCAGAAAAGTAATTTATCATGATTTCGGCCCACTTGGTCCTTCAAGTTCTAGGATCAGAGTCAGTGGCAATAACCTTAGTACATGTAGTTAGATTTTATATGAGGATTCTCCAGTGGATGCTAGCTACACAATGGTCAGTTCCTTACCAACCCATGTCAACTTAGATACGAATCACTCAAGCATGCAACAGAGATCTCAGGTGGTGGATTCAGTCATATCAGGTTCTACAAGGCCATCCATTCATTCTTCCTCAGCCCAAAACCATAGTGACCACAGACACTTCCCAGGTGGGATGGGGAACAATTTCTGGGGCCGATGGTCCAAGACTATTGGTCCCCCAAAGAGGCCAACTTGCATATAAATATCCAGGAGATGAGAGCAGTGCTCTTAGCGTTGCAGGCATTCCAGAGGGGTCTACTTCAGAAGACTGACAAACCAAAAAACTGAATCCCAAAAGACTGAAAATTCAAAATACTGAACACATTTTTAATGAAGGGGGCAAGCTTCCCTGGACCCCTCATGTAGGAGGCTGCACTCCCCACACCTCCTGCTAACTATATTTACCAGCTCCAAGATCACACAACAATGGAAAAGGGGCAAATTGCATCATTCAATATTTTGAATTTTCAGTCTTTTGGGATTCAGTCTTTTGTTTTTTCTGTCTTCTGAAGTAGACCCTTCCATAGTACTACCTTCATGGCCAATTGCTGTTTAAATGACAGTATGTCAGTAGTTTGGTACATCAGCAAGCAGTCAGAGTGTGGCAATGGGTGATCTCATTCAACCGCTTTCTTGTAGCAATGCATATTCTGGGGAAGTCCAATGTGATAGCAGACAAACTGAGCAAGTACATTCTTCTGCTTAACAAGTGGTCTCTCATCAAGAAGGTGACAAAAATGATTTTTCATCAGTGGGGGGCCAGCCTTGCTGCAACCTTTTTGCATCTCCACTGAACAACAAATGCAGCAACTGATTTGCCCTGATCCCTCCACAGGAGGAATCACCAAGGGATGGTCTACTTCATGACTGGCCCCCCAGTCTATTATATGCCTACCCACCAGTCCCGTTAATTCCAAAATTTCTACAGATAGCTGCTAAGTTGAAGAGTAAAGTCATCCTCATTGCACCTTACCGGCCTCAACAGGTTTGTTTTCCCTTCCTTTGGCCTCACTTATTCGCCAACCTTGATTTTTGGATCATATTCCACACCTCCTGTCTTACCCAACGGGCTTTTAGCCTTTCTAAACCTCAGGCTAATGGCATGGTTTCTCCAATTTCATTAATAGCCAGACAATCAATGTTATCTTCCCCTGTCCAACATATCCTTTTATCTTCCTATAAACCTTCAAAAAGGAAACTATTTCAGTAAATGGAAAATATTTGTTTTCTGGGCACAACAAAATCATATTGAACTCCTTTCAGCCCAAATACATAACAGAGTTGACTTTTTAGCTTTATGTTTTAAAGAGGCTAGTTCCTCAACCATTAAGGTTCATTTAGCAGCAATATCAAATTTTCATATTGGATTTGAAGTTTCTTCAGTAGCCTCTCATAAATTGTGCAGAGCTTTCTTGTGAGGCACTTTTCTTTTGAGACCTCCATTTAAATCTCCCATGGGATCTCAGTCTGGTACTGCAGGTGCTAATACATTCCCCCTTTGAACCAGCAGCTAAATGTGAGCTTAAGTATCTAACTTGGAAAATTTTTCTTCTAGTAGCTATTACCACTGCTAGATGAATTTCAGGTCTCCAAGCCTTGTTTTCAAAACCTCCATACTTGATCTTTCACAATGTTAGTGACACTACCTTCCTTCCCAAGGTGGTATCAGAATCTAATATCAATCAGTCCATTGATTTGCCAGTATTCTTTCCTAATTTTGCAAACAAGGGCAAATACATGTTACATTTATTGGATGTTCACAGACAATTATGTTTTTACCTGCATAGCACAAAAGAAATCAGAAAAACAAACCAATTATTTCTTCCCTTTCCAGAATTGAAATTGGGTAACCAGTTGCAAAAGTAACTTTAGCCAGATGGCTAACTGATTGTATTTTATTTTTCAATAACAAATTGGGTATTACTTTACCAAAACTTGTATGACTTCATTCAATTAGGTCCATGGCAACTTCTTCAGTCTTTCTGTCCAAAGCTTCCATGAATGACATATGTGCAGCAACAACTTGGGCTATTCCCCATGCCTTTATTACTCATTACAAATTGGATCTTGTCTCCAGGGCTAGCGCATCATGTGGCTCAACTGTACTCCGGAATATCCTTCCTTAGAGTCCACCCGGGATTGTAGGTAGCTGGGGACTCTGTCCTATTGAGGATAGAATGAAAATTTACAACATCAGTAAAGAAGTTATGTATTCACCATAATGTTCTGTCTGTGTTGTCCATTTTTATTCTTCATCAACTTCCTGCTCATCAACCCCATCCTTTCTCTTCACAAACGTCTGGATGAATGAGCTGTTAGAGGGCCATCACTGTCCTTTGTATTGAGCTCCAGATATTGTTTTTTCCTTTATGGAGCACATGCAGTTTTATGTCTCCTAGATTTATGCATGTTAAACATTCCTTTTCTGGTAAAATCAGCAAACAAGATCTGAGGTAGCTTAGAGATGGTACGTTATGGGTGAGGGAGAAGCTTGAGAGCTTTTTGGATACTGCGAACTTTAGTAACGGTTGAGTCAGATCCGAGGATCAGATCCAAACCCATCAGTTGAGGAAGAATGAAAATGGGCAACACAAATGGAACGTTTTGATGAGTACATAACTTCTTTATAATACAAAAACTGCGAAACTGGAATCTCTTGCCTATGGATAGCAAGATATAAGCAATAGAAATATTTGTAGTCCCTTTTGTTTTATACATAGGTCAGGTATATTTTTGCCAACCAGCGGAGATGTTGTGGACAGTAATTAATAAAGAGTTGAAAGATTTTATTTGGGAGGGGAAGAGGGCAAGAGTCAAGTGGGATAAGGTGGTCCTCCCAACAGAAGATGATGGTTAAGGATTACCTGATTTTAAGTGATATTTTATGGCTAACCAGTTAAAACTTCTTATGCGCAATGCAAGCAGAAAGCTACATTTCAGAGTGGAAAGGAATGATGATGAAGCAGGGGGTAATTCAAGAAATGTGGAAAAATTACGATTTTTGATGCAGATACTTAAAAAGAATGACAACAGTCATACAGAATATTATATTCATAAAGTACAGAAAGTATGATTCAGGAGATAGGGATGACTGCAATTAGTGGTACAGAGAATAGACAACAGAGGTCTGGAATTCACTAGAGGAAGCTGTCAAAGAAACCAAGGTATTGGGAACAAATAATTAGAGATAGAAAGCTAGTAGAATATGAAGAGACCAAAAATACATTTGGATTGCAGGCTAGTGGTTGCCTTCCCTATCAGACTGATATCATACTAGAGACCAAGAGAAAGGGATAGGGAAATCGTTAATGAAAGATCTGCACTGGTTTGAGTTTTTAATTGAGTCTAGTAGGACATATAAAATATTGCATGATAACTATAGGAGTCCATCAGAAGAGATCAGAAAGATTGAGAAGAAAGAAAAAAATGGGAGGAAATATGTGTGGCTAGGATTTTTGCCCGGAAGTGTTTGCATAGATAGTTTTACACCCCAAGCAGACGCCAAAGAAATTTTCCTCAGGTAGATGGCAAATGTTGGAGATGTGATGGGCAAGAAAGAGGTAACTGGGACATATATTTTGAGAGTGTAATGATTTGGCAGACTTTAAAAATTAGATAAAAAACACTGTCAAAAACGTTTCTGATGAAGTTCATATTTTATTAAATTGGACGAAAGCGCTAAGAAGGTTGTGGCATCTGTTACTCCTATCTACTGACAGTGTTTTTATCTAGTTTTTCGTTTTGTGAGTGTATCACTAGACTTTAAAAATTCCCTACAGAGTACTCTGTCAGGAATATTAGGTAAGAAAATGAGTGTAACTGAGGAAATTATTTTTGTGCTAGGATACAGGATCTGAATTTCCTTGACATATTAAGGCCATGTTAAATTTAATTGTCATTACTACCAAAAAACGCAATAACTAGAAAATGGAAATCAAAATCTAAACCAGCTATACCTGAGGTAGTGAGTATTGTTCTACTAAGGATAAATGAACAGGAATTGGGATCTTTAGAAAAGGGTAGGAGTAAATTACTTCGAAAAAATTGGGAATGATACATGCAGAAGAATATTTTGGTGGAGGAATGAGGTTTAAGAAGAAGAAATGAATTGAATAATTTATGTAACGTTGCTTAAATTATAGGCTATATAACAGTATATATGATTTGTAATGTTTATAAATATGAACGTGTTAATATGGTTTGAATACTTTAATATAAACATAAATTTGCGTGCGTCACAAGTGATAATTCAATAATGTTTATAAAAAAATGTTCTGTTTTGGTGCCAAAAAACTGGGATCACAGGCCAGTTTTGGTGACCTCAGCCATCTCAATTAATATGTCGTTCACACAAAGTTCTGGATTGTCACAGTACAGTTCATTCTTGTGTTGAGAATGTGCTTGATAGACCTTCAGGATGCATACTATCACATTATGATGGGACATATGATGCAGGCGGTTTCTCCGCTTTCATCTGGGAGCTAGTCACTTTAATTTCAGAGCCCTGCCTTTTGGTCTCACCGCAGCCCTCCGGGTGTTCACCAAATGTATGATAGTGGTTGGAGCTCACCTCAGACTGCAAGGATTCTGAGTGTTCCCTTATCTGGATGACTGGCTGATTACTGCTGCTTCCAGACCTCCTCTTGTTGGGGCCAGGGACTGTGTGCTCAGTCTTAGCTCCCATTTGGGTATCACAGTAAATCTGGATAATTCTCAGCTTGTCCTGATATGAACATTGAAATTCATAAGTGCCTATTTAGATACCAGAGTCCAGCTAACAAGGCTGACAGAGAACTGATTGTCCACCCTGCGAAACCATGCACTAAAGGTTCTATCCTGTTGAAAGCCTCCAGCCAAACTGGTTCTCTAGCTTCTGGGATCGATGTCAGCCTCCATCACCCTTGTTCTTCTTGGCAGATATTACATGAGAGTTCTTCAGTGGACATTTGCAGTACAGTGGTCCATCAGGTACCAATCCATTGATTTTTTGAATTAGTTTGATAAACATTTGCAGAACCCATATGGGTTGGTGGATTCAGTCTTGCAAGGTATCTCGAGGCCATATGTTTGTCTCTCATCCTGAAAGCCACAGTGACTATGGATGCTTCCTACTAGGCTGGGGGAGAGCATTACATGAGGAACACAATCCAAGAACCATGGTCCCCTTCCAAGGACATTTTTCATGTCAATGTTCTAAAGATGAGGGCAGTTCTTCTGGCATTGCAGGCCTTTCAGGATGTTCCTTTTCTGGGGATGATTTCTGTCCAGACAGACAACATATCAGCAGACTGGTATATCAATAAACAAGGGGGAACACACTTCTACCCATTATATTGAGAAGCAATAAGGGTCTGACAGTTTGTGATAATCTTCCAATCACTTTCTGGTAACAAAGCATATCCCAGGGAAGTCCAGTGTTCTAGCATACAGGTTGAGGAGATCTGTCATTCTATCTCACTGGTGGTCCCTCAACCCATCAGTGGAGCTGGCCATGCTGTGATCTTTTTGCCTCTCCCCACAACACCAAGTGCAGCAGGTTCTTTGCTCTGATGCCGCCCCCCCCCCCCAAGTGGGAGTCACCGAGGGATGCACTGATGCATGTTTGACAACCCTAGTCTTCTCTGTACCTTTACTCGTACTGCTCTGATTACAGAATTCCTACAGAAGGCATTAGAGAGGAAGACCTTGGTCATCATGCTAGTCCCTTTCAGGCCTTGACAGGTGTGAGTGATTTCTGTTTCTCTGGCCTCGTTTGGTTCACATTGACTGTGTGCTAGATTCTGATCCAGATCTTCAACATTCATGCCCTCAAGTTAACCTACTGGTTTCTCCACTTCCAATGATGGCTAGTCAGTCTTGGCTGTCTTACTCAGTAATAACCTCACCAGTAATCCACATTCTTACATCTTCCCAGAGAACATCTACAAGAAAATTTACAAAAGTGAGTAGAAACTGATTTTCTTTTTGGGACTTCCAAAGGATTCCAGATCCTTTTTTGGCTCCTCTCCATATGGTCTTAGTCTTCCTAGCATCTATTTTCCTTGCTGTGGAGCTAGTTACTATAAGATTAAGATCCAGTTACTGGTTATTTAAAATTTTCATGTTGCAGAAAATCAGGCTACATTAGCTTCTCATTAGCCAAAGCTTTCCTGAGGAGCACCTTCCTTCTTAAACCCCCTTTAGGGACCCTACTGTTCCTTAGGATGTGATGTCTTTGCTTCAGGATTTAACCCAGTCACTCTTTGAGCCTTCTGCCAGGGTGGATATTAACTGTTTGACATGGAAAGCTGTTTTTCTAGGGGCAATAACTTCAGCATGGAGAGTATTGGAATCAAGTGCCTTGTCATGCAAAGCTCCTTATACCACTTTCCACAAATATAGGGTATTAATGCGAACCAGTCCATCCTTTGTTCCCAAAATATCTTCTGAAACCTCACTGAAGCAAGTCTACCAGTCTTATTTCCAAATTTGTCAAATAAAGGAGAATATATGCTTTACTTGCTGGATGTTTATTGACGACTTAATTTCTACCTCCATTGTACCTAATCGTTCAGGAAAACAGATCAACTATTTGTCTGCTTTTCCAATGCAAAGATGGGCCAAGGAGTTTAAAAAGTATCCTTGGCTAGATAGTTGTCTGACTGTCTCTTTCATGTTTATATAGAACAATATTTGACCCTGCCTAGACCAGTTAAAGCACACTCAATTAGGTATGTGTCAAATTCCTCAGCCTTTTTTTCCTGGGCATCAATTGATGATATTTGTGTGGCTACCACTTTGTTCAGTGTTCACATGTTTATTTCTCATTATAAGCTGGAATTGTTCTCCAGGAATATATCCAGAATATCCTTCCATGAGACCACCCCAAGGGCTAAGTAGCTGGGGATTCTGTCCCATCTGTTGAAGAACAGATGGGAGAGACAACATCAACTCCCTGCCATCCTTCCCGGTTCCATTCTGTGGAAGATAATTCCTTTGGTTTCTGGTTTGACAGTATGATCTGCCCTTGAGCAGTGTCCTACTTTCCAGAGCAGCAGTAAATCAGAGACCTTTATGTTTCAGAGTTTGATGTCTACCTTTGTGTTTTGATGTGTCACGGGGGTGCGGGCAAACTCAATTTGAGGTAATGTGGTGGTGGGGGGGGGTTATGGTTAGGGAGAAGAGCCTGAGCTATGGATCCTAATGTCTAGTGTGGCCGAATCCAGATCCGAGGTCAGATCTGAAGACCCATCTGTTGAGGAAATACAAAATCAGGCAATACAGATCTATTGTTATGGTAAGTACTGAACAGGACTAGGATAGACCCCCATGAATGCTATTTGAATGAGGGGGTCTTCAAGGTATCGATTCAGTTCTGGAGAACCCCTCAAATAAAATCTGATGGCTTCCCTTGAAAACAAGTAACTTTGTACATGCTTTTTTTTCCATTTCTTTGCAGAGAATAGTTCTTTGTTTTCCATCCTTTCTGCTAATATGCAGGGTAATTTTGAGGATTTAGAAGGACTCCTCAAAAAAATATGTGGTGACCTTTTGTTCCAGCAATATTGATTCTCCCTTTTTATAGAATTGGCCAGAAGCAATTACCGCAATCTTCCTCACTATCTGGATCAGAGAGACAGGGAGAGTTTGGTATGGCCTATTCTAAAACATCTTAAATTGTCTGCCTGGACTCTGATACCTTTTTATGCATCTCTTTTTAGAGGATGTACAGGAGCTACTAAAGGAGGCAAGACATTCTTCTACTGGAAAATCTTATCTTGACATGCAGATGAATTTTCTAGTTGGTGCCTGCCCAGTAACCTGGGTCCTGCATAGTGTTGTACCACTGGTGCTCATATATTTGTGAGAGTTATATTAGCCACTGGCCTTTGTACTGCTTTGTCAAGGTACATGTTGTGGCCACTTCAGTTTGTCAGCATGGGTCTATAATTATTCATTGAATGGTGAAAGCATCAAACGGCATTGCATCGTAAATGCCGTTCATCAAAACCTCCTCATGTGGAGAGGCTGCACCCCCCCCCCCCCACACTAATTATATATACCAACTGTGAGATCGCACTATAGTGCGGAAAGGTAAAATTTCCTTATCTCTGCAGTAATGCGATCTTAGTCAGAATGGCTCAATGAACTGCATGTTTGACGATATATACCGCTCTATGCTTTATTTTTCGCTGAATAACCATAGACCCATGGATTTTTCTCTCGTTTCAATTTTTTCTTAGTAAAACAGTTTCTGATAGGAGGGTTTCTCCTCGGGTTACTTTGCCAAATACTTCTTCTTAGGTCTTAAATTTATGCTCAGAAAGTTAACCGTATTCCCAGCTGAGCCTGCACATGTGGCAGATGTAAGGTTTATTACATGGAAGACTAGTGTCTTTGCTCTTACATCCGCAAGATGAGTATCTGAGTTGCCAGCTGTCTTGGTGGATTAACCCTGTCTGCTTTTTGGGATAGGATATCAGTAAGAACAAATCCCTCATTCATGCCCAAGGTTATTTTAGAGTTTCTTTGAATCATGGCATCATTCTCCCGGTATTGTATCCTAACCCTCAGAACCATGGAGGAAAAAATTACTCATATTCTGGACATGCATAGGCTACTCAGGTACTTGCGTGTCAGAAGCAAGTCCTTCAGAAAAGCCAACTAGATATTTTTTTGTATGTTAGGACTAAGAAAACATAACCCATATCAGACTGTTTCCAGATGGTTGTCCTTGGCTTTTACTTTTTGTTATACCCACCATGACAAACCACTCCAAGGGCCTTTTCTTCTTTGATGGCATATTGGAAAGCAATGGACTCTAGAATATCTCTAGAGACAGCTTACATGGTCTTCAGGATGTACCTGTACAGGGAATTACATATTGGATTCTTTTGTCTAGATCCAGATCTAGATCCAAATTCATCCTCCTCCCAGGTTGTATAGGTTTTAGTGATCAACATGTACAGCCTAAAATTTACAGCAGGAGTGAGAAATTTTAAATATCTATTCTTAGAGGTAAGTGCAACTTACATGGCTGACTTTCCATCAAAGTAAAATATAGTAGTAGATAAGCTGAGCAGGAACAAGACAGTTAGTCAGAAATGGAAATTTAATGAGGGGGTCTTCCAGGAAATGGAAACCCAGTTTGGGGAGCATTTCAAATAAATCTGTTTGTATCCTGTCAAAACTGACAACTAAGGAAATTCTGTACCAGGTCTTCTTAGATGTAGGCCTAAAAACCAGATGCATTCTCATTCCTGTGGTCAGGGATGTTCCTTTATGCATTTCCACTCTTTCCTCTGATACTCAGGGTAATTCTGAAATTGCAGAAGGACTCTTCAGAAATCATTGTTGTGACTCCCTTTTGGCCCAGGCAGTATTGGTTCTTCCTTCTTGTAAAATTAACCAAGGACTGTTACCAAATGGTTCTTAACAGACTGGACGTGCACCCACAAGACATTCAGAGTTTGATACACCTCCATCTCAGACAACTTCAGCTGACTGCTTGATGATTTAATTTTGATACCTTTTAGGCACCTCTTTCATGAGGATGTGGAGCAGGCACTAAAGCAAGCACTAAAGGATTAAAGAAAATCTCCTTCTAAGAAATCTTTTATTGGCAGGTGGAAATTATTTTCTTATTGGTGCCTAGCCAATAACCAGGGCCCCATTACAGATTATGTACTACTGTTTCTTAAATATTTCTGAGAGTTAGATTCCTCTGACCTTTCTTATTCCTTTGTCAGGTTTCGTCTTGCGGCCATTTCAGCATATCTGCTTCTGGATCCTCCCCTTTCATATCTGTTTTTGTTAAATGTTTCTGAAGAGAGTTTTGCATCTTAGGCCTCCAGGAAAACAGGTGGCTCTTTCTTGGGATCTTAAATTCATGCTGGAAGTTAATTGCGTATCCATTTGAACCAGCTCATCAGGCAGAATAACGGTCATTGAAAGACTGTACTCATTGCTTTGACATCTGCAAAAAGAGTATCTGAGTTGCAAGCTCTCATGGAGAGTGAATCCTGTCTGTTCCACCATAGAGATTGGACTGTAGAGGTAGCAACATGGTCCTCTGTACATACTCTTACAAACCATTACAAATTTGTTTCTTTTCCAGGACAGGACTGAGTTTGCTAGGACCATTCTCAAAGTGCTCCTGGGTCCTTATCCTTCCTCCTCCCAGGCTGGATAGATTTTGGTAATCAAATCCATATAGCCAAAAGGCTACTGTATGAGTGAGAATGGTGAATGTAGTACAGTTGTGTAAATTGCGCTTACCATAACACTAGATGCTTGAATTATTCACTGCTGCAGTAACCACACCCACCACCCCCTCCCAATTTTGTATATAGTTATTTGGGATATACAATTATTTGTTACTGTTTATATTTTAGAGGTTCAGGATGAGTAAGCTCTCGCTGTCTCTTTATTGGCAAGAAAGTCCTGAACTTTTTTACAGTCTGACTGCTGATTTCCCTCCTAGGGGCTTGCCAATCAGCAGTCAGTGTGTAAGTGAGCCACAGCTTTGTGAAGCTGACCAGTTGTATCCTAGGCAGTATACATTCCATCTGGCCAAAAAGCTTCTGCAGCAGTGAAGAATTCGAACATCTACTGTTATGGTAAGTGCAAATTACACAACTGTACTTTTTCCTTCATCACATTTGTACGCTCGCTCTCATAGTCTATTGCCGATTTTTTTGGAGATGCTTGTCAAAATATTTTTTGAGTTTATGATGGTTGTGTTTTCCTAACTGCCATGCATCTGGTGTAGGCATTCAGCCACTGACTTCTAAAAGGCCCAGAGGGAATCATGACTGTAAATAATATATGAAGAAAGTTATGAAGTATAAACTATAATTTGCTAAGGGCAGTCATATATGTGTACCTTAGGATCCCATAGTGTTTATGATAAAATCATTGACCTGTTAGTAATCCTATGTATAAATCAAAGCATTGCCTGTCTCTTTCTGTAAGCCAAAGTTCCATCTGTACTTCTGTTGTCGTTAAAGGGGATTTTGTACAGCAAAACACTATCCATAAAAATGCTGTAGCCCAAAAGGTCAGGAGAAAAGAAATATCAAAAATAAACCATCAGAAAATACCAAAAAAGCAGAAGAAAACTAGGCCATATAATGAAAACAGAAACAAGAGAAAGAAGGCTGCATAGGACTTAATCACCCTGGTCTTTCTGCCTGAACCAAAGACAGAAAAGTAACACCACCTCCACCACACTGGTATGTCTATTATGCAAGACTTTTGCACATTTAGTTGACTGTAGAATCTTCAGAAACTAAGAGACAATCACCAATACTAATGAAAGGTAGTCCACCTGGCACCATAATCAATATAAAGGCACTTAGAAATGGTAAGAAGAAACAAACAGGACACAGGATATTCCTGATGGACAGCATCCCAAAAACTCTAGACTCTAGAGCAAAAAAATAATAATAATAATAGATGATCTGAAGTAGTTAACTTCATTTGGTCTGCAACCTGTGGGTATCGGATCCGAGCCGGCAGCTTTGCCTAGCTAAAAGATCCGAGCTCCTAGCTCCTCCACTACCCATAATCCCCTGCTACACATCCCCCATCCCCAGATCTAGTTTGCCGCGGCTTATAGCAGCTTCTAGAGACGAGCTCTTAGGCGTGGGTGAGAGTTTTCCAGTTTTAAAAAATACCTTTAAAAATCGATGTTACGTTGTCAATCTCGACTTCATTCTTGCTGGATGGGTTCGGAGCCGATCCTCGGCTCCGACTCGGCCACTTACTAAAGCTCGAGAGCTAATTTTACCAGCTCGAGGCAACCCTATATCCCATGATGCAAGGCGAAGACTACCCAGATCTCGTTTGCCGCTTTCGCTTACGAGGTGCCTCTTTTACCAGCTCCAGGTAAGCTTCTTCAAATTAAGACTTTTAGTCTCATCCCTTTTAGATTCAATCACCTTAGTTGTTGTGTGAACCTTTAACGTTTAATTTAACCCTATTCCCATTAGTGTTCCCTATTTTTCTGGTTATTTATCCCTTCCCCTAGGTTAGGCCTTAAACCTCCCCCTTTCCTAATTTCTCCTGTCAGGGATTCTGTGTGTGTTTGAGTGTGTTGTATCCCTGTTTAAATTTTTTATTATTGGATTGGGTGTTATTTTGTGTGTGTGTCTGTGTTTCCTTTTGTTACTTGTGTTTCCTCGACACAGCTATGTCGAAGGACACAAAGGTCTCAGGCTTCAAGAAGTGTGACTCGTGCTGTCAGAAGATGTCTCTGACAGATGGTCACACTTCTTGTGTTTACTGCCTGGGACCTCTGCACCTGCAGGACTCTTGTGCTATCTGTCATGCCTTCAGCCCAAGAGTCCTGCAGGAGCGCAGAAATAAATTAATATTGAGGGGCTTATTAAAGCCTGAGAGCTCCCCGACTAAGTCGGCTCTGGGGAAGCCCTCGAAACCAGTTAAGCCTTCGGCTTCAAGTCCTAAGCCATCGGCTACTGGTTCTCCTTCAGTGTCGAGATCGGCTCCGGCCGGAGCCAATCCTTCTATATTAGAAGTTACAGTATCGGCTCCATCCGGCGCCAATGCTGCTAAATCTGGGCACTCAGTGTCGGCTCCGGCTGGAGCCGACGTATCTTCAGCTCCACCTATCTCTAAAAAGAGATCACGATCCCCCTCGTTGGAATCGATACGTTCGGCTCCGAGATCACCCCTGCTCTCAGAGTGGAGCCATCGGAGCCGTTCTTCTCGGTCATCCAGGCTGTCCGATCACAACCTTGAGAGAGTGGTGAGTAGACTATTAAAGTCTCAGGCATTGGCCCAAATGCTCCATAGCCCGTCTCAACAGATGGTAGCTATCACACATCCACCTAACATTCCTCCTTCAACTCTCTTACAGAGCTCAGAGCCGGAGCTCCTCGGAGCCGTGACTGTTGTGACTTCGGAGCCGATACCACCCCCCCCTTTCGGCTCCGTCGTCCTCTGCTCCGATTTCCTCCTTGAGGCCTTCATTGGAGAGATCCGGGCGTCTGGTCTCTCTCGTCGGCTCCGAGGGGGCGAGTGGCATCGGACCTTTGTCCGACCCCGTTCTCCCTCTCGGGGCTTCGGCGTTGGTGAGCTCAGCCCCGACATCGGCCTCGGTGCCGTCCCTGTCGGTGAGGCCTGGAGTTCCTATCTCTTCGGAGTGGGAACCTTCTGGCCTCTCTGACGGGGGAGCCTTCAAGGTGATGAGGAGTGTACTAGCCCCTGGGCGTAGTCAACGGTCATTTCCATCAGCTCCTCCCACTACAGTACCTGCTAACGTCTCTTCCCACTCTCTTGCTCCCGGACCCAGAGATCCAACCCCTCAGGTTTCCCCATTGGGAATATCTTCCTCTTCCGAGGCTTCTCCTGATGTGTCAGGTGAACCTCCGCATAAGAGGACATGTAAGAGGAAACATCTAGACTCCCCCGAGTCTATTACATCCGATACTGACTTGGATGATTCGGAGGGATCCCCAAGGTCCCCCTCTGAAGATGTCTCTTTCTCAGACATCCTTGAACTCCTTAAGCAGAGGGGGGAACTGGCCTTCCCTTAATCCTTCTGAGGACGAGTCAGTATACCTGGAAGCATTCGGGTCTCGACCCTCCACCTCCTGGGTGTCTCCACCTTTCGACCCTCTTATGGACGTGGTGGCTCGGAAGGCGTGGATGGCCCCGGACTCGGTGGAACCTATTCCTCGGAGGCTTTCTAAATTCATTACGGCCCCACCTGATAGGCAATATTTGACAAAAGTTGTCCCGGTTGATGCCATGGTGGTGGCTGCAGCCACCAAGAAGGAACTAGCTGATCCTTCAGTACCTGTCCATCCTCCTAACAAGGATTTTAGGTCTATGGATAGGTACGGCAAGCGGATTTTTTTCTTCAGCGACCTTTGCCATGCGATCGCTGAACTACTTGTGTCACTTCACCCGCCTTCAAAGAGATGTTCTTAACGAGTTGGGAGAAGTTTTACAGGATCCGTCAGCTGCTGGGTCTCAGGATAAGATTAACTCACAGCTAGGAATCCCAAACTCCATTGTTAACTCCTCCATGCGGCTCATTTCATATGCAGCCGATGGAGCGAGTAGGGCCGCAGGCACAGGAGTGGCTTTAAGGCGTCAATCCTGGATGCGGCTTTGTAATTTTGCAGATCCCTTCAAAGCGTCCTTCACAAACACTCCCTTTGATGGCTCGACTTTGTTCGGACCTCAAGTGAAAGACACCTTGACTAGATGCGAACAAGATGGCAAGACTCTTTCTGCTGTAGGAGTCCATTTCTCCACTCCTTCAAGACCTTACCCAAAAGGTCAGAAGGGAGGGAAAATGTGGTTCCACAAATCTCAAAGAGTCACGCCTGATGCACGAGGTCAGTTTACCCCCAGAGGCAGAGGGGGTAACAAAAACAGACGCCACCCTAGAGGCAGAGGGGGTCCGCAGAATCAGGGTAGCAGGGAGCCTCTCTCTGACAAACCCTTCCAGCATCCCTGAGATGTTGCCCGATTGTCCACCTTCGGAGGCAGTCGGGGGGGAAGATTATCGCTGTACCCCAAAGCCTGGCTTTCCCTTTCTCAAGACAAATGGGTACAGTCGATCATATCCGAGGGTTACAAAATTCCCTTTATTCAAACACCAGTTCAGCAAGAGGGAACCCTTCCAGACGTTCCACCCGGTCTAAGGGAACTAGCAGTACCAGAGATTTCAAAACTGCTAGCAAAAAGAGCCATCCAGCCAGTCCCAGCAGACCAAATAGGATCTGGTATCTACTCAAGGTTCTTTTTAGTACCAAAATAGACAGGGGACTGGAGACCAATATTAGATCTCAGCAAACTAAACAAGTTTGTAAAGAAAACAAGATTCCGGATGGTCACGCTGCAGTCCATTCTACCCTTTCTGGGCAAGGACAATTGGATGTGCTCGGTAGATCTTCAGGATGCGTACTATCACATAAAAATTTACAGGCGCTCCAGAAGGTTTCTCCACTTTCGGCTGGGGACCAGTCACTTCCAGTTCAGGGCCCTGCCATTTGGAATCACTACAGCCCCCAGAGTGTTCACCAAATGTATGGCAGCGGTTATGGCTCACCTGAGACGTCAAAGATTCCAGGTGTTTCCATAGCTAGATGACTGGCTCCTCACTGCCACCACCAGGCATCAACTTCTCCAAGCCAGAGATTACACCATTCACATTTGCAGAGGGCTAGGGATTTCTATAAATTTCGAAAAATCTGCCTTGTCGCCTTGTCAATCTATTACTTTTATAGGCGCAAAATTGGACACCGTACAACTTTCAGCAAAGTTAACAGACCAAAGGATCTTGGACATTCAAAATCATGTCCAGGTGATTCTTCTCAGCAACAAAATTCAGGCCAGATTTGCTCTGAAAGTATAGGGTCTTATGGCGGCCGCCATAACACTTCTTCCCCTTGCCCGCTTTTACATGCGTCTTCTACAATGGCTGCTGTTCGCCCAATGGTCCTTTCAACAACTTCCCATGCATCACAGGATCATAATAACTCCAATTTGCAAAAGGCATCTGACCTGGTGGATATCGTCCCCTCAAGTCCATCAGGGCAGACCCTTTGTTCCTCCCGCCCCGTTCGCCACGGTTACATCGGACGCCTCCCTGATCGGGTGGGGGGGGCTTTATCAGGGCAGGATGGTCCATGGCACTTGGCAACCTTTCGAATACCACCTGCACATAAATGTCCTAGAGATGAGAGCAGTGCTTTTAACATTGCAAGCCCTCAACGACTCTCTTCCCCTGGGAACTATTGCAGTCCAAACGGACAATATGTCCGTAGTGTGGTATATCAACAAACAGGGCGGAACCAAGTCCTATCCACTGTGTCGAGAGGCTCTCAGACTTTGGCAGTGGGCAATCTCTTCTCAGCGGTTTCTGATAGCAACGCATATCCCTGGGAAATCCAACATCATAGCGGACAGGTTGAGCAGAGCTATTCTCATGCCTCACGAATGGTCTCTCAAACAATCAGTGGCGGAAGAGATTTTTCAGGAGTGGGGCCTTCCTTGCTGCGACCTTTTTGCTACACCTCAAAACAGCAAATGCCCCGACTTCTCTCTCTTCCCCCTTCCAGGCCATCCCCCCAGAGATGCTCTAACCCAAGATTGGCCCCGGGGACTTCTTTATGCCTTTCCTCCCTTTCTTCTGATACCTCAAGTAATTCAGAAAGCAACCGCCTTGAGAGCCAAGTTGATTCTCATTGCCCCTTATTGGCCTCGACAGATATGGTTTCCGTTCCTACATCGTTATCTTTTGGTACAGCCATGGCATCTGGACCCAGTTCCAGATCTTCTGACCCACCAGTCGGGGCAGCTGCACCAATCCATACCTTCTCTCAACCTCACTGCTTGGTTGCTCCACTTCCATCCCTAGCCAGGCTTCCTATGATTTCTAATCCCATCCGGGATATCATAGTAGCTTCCCTTAAATCTTCCACCAGAAGGATTTACACTAGTAAATGGCAACGTTTCTCCTTCTGGGCAAAAGCTAGGAATATAGACCCCTATACTGCTCCGATTCATTCGGTCTTGGACTTCCTAGCCGAGATTTTTCATTCAGGATCTTCTTCCTCCACAGTAAAAGTTCAGCTGGCAGCCATTTCAAATTTTCATATAGGCTTTTTGGACCACAACATTATGTCACACAAACTTTGCAAGGCATTCCTTAGAGGTATCTTTTTACTTAAACCTCCGATTAGAGACCCCCCACCACAGTGGGATCTAAGTTTCCCCCTTTTGAACCTGCGGCTGCCTGTTCATTGAAATTTCTTTCTTGGAAGACACTCTTTCTAGTCGCCATTACTTCTGCCAGGAGAGTATCTGAGCTTCATGCCCTCTGCATTCGTCCTCCCTACTTAATCTTCCACAAAGACAGAGTTTCTCTAAGGACTAATCCGTCTTTCTTACCCAAAGTGGCATCGCAGACGAACTTAAATCAATCCATTGATCTTCCAGTTTTTTTCCCAAATTATTCTGATAGAGCGGAACAAAAACTACATTATCTTGATGTTCACCGCCAACTCAGATATTATCTGGACAGAACTAAACATTTTAGGAAATCTGATCAACTGTTTTTATCCTATGCAGAGAACAGGAAAGACCTTCCAGTCTCCAAGGTAACTTTATCTAGAGGGCTGTCTTCTGTGATTACTTGCATTTATCAGCTCAGAGGCAAAGAGTTGATTTCTGGGCCAAAAGCCCATTCTACCAGAGCTCTAGCTACATCTACAGCTTTTCAGGCTAGACTTCCAATAGACACTATTTGTGCAGCAGCCACATGGGCCTCTCCTCATACCTTTGTTTCACATTACAAATTAGACTTGGCCTCCAGAGACGGAGCGAATTTTGGTTCCACCGTTCTCAAGAGTCTGTTCCATTGAGCCACCCAGGATAGAGGTGCTAGGGACGCGGTCCCATCCAGCAAGAATGAAGGCGAGATTGACAACTTAACATTAAGAAGTTATGTACCTACCATAACGTTCCATGTTAGTTGTCTTCTCTCGCCTTATTTCTTGCGTCCCGCCCACCATCCCCCTAGCCTGGTCAGACCGAGAAGATTGTGCCTCTTCTCTTAAGAGGCTTTATCCATTTTTCTAGCTAATTAGCTTTCTAGTGTCACTAGATTAGGTTGATCCTTTTCGGGGGATTATGATTATTATTATTGTCATTTTTAGTATTATTGCCTCTTCCTCCTCCTCTCCAGTTGGAGGAATATATTGCATAATTTCCTTAGCTACCAAATGAGATCTGGGTAGTCTTCGCCTTGCATCATGGGATATAGGGTTGCCTCGAGCTGGTAAAATTAGCTCTCGAGCTTTAGTAAGTGGCCGAGTCGGAGCCGAGGATCGGCTCCGAACCCATCCAGCAAGAAAGAAGGCGAGAGAAGACGACTAACATGGAACGTTATGGTAGGTACATAACTTCTTATTTTTTTCTAAATTTTCTTTGGTGTGTGTGTATTGTTTAGCCCCCTTTATCGGCTAATATATTTAGCGTATTTTTGTTGTGGTAATTTTACTTCAAAATTACTTCAATTCCCTCACCCTAGTGCGTGAGTGTGTGGTGTGATGGCTGAAGGGCCTAAAGCCATTTTTTTCTAAATGCACTGAGTGTGGTCATAAGCTGTCCCCAGCCGATGGCCACACTCAGTGCGTTATTTGCCTGGGGGTGACCCATTTATCCTCCAGCTGCCAGGTTTGTGCGGCTTTCAACCCCCGGGTTATCAGGGATAGGAGGAACAAACTAATTCTGGTGGGATTGTTGCCCCCGGATTCTTCTTCCTCCTCTCCCTCTAAGGCACCGGTCACGGCTGCGGCTCCCGTGCCTTCCAATCCCCCTCCCTTGTTGGGGACTCAAACTCCCTCTGCTTCTCAGCATGAGGGGGACTCTTCCTCCTCTTCAAAAGAAAAAAGGAGAGATAAGGACCAGCACAGGCATAAAAGGCGGGCTGAGTCTCATCCCTTAGCCCCGTCAGTGAAGGTAGCTAGTCCCACTAAGAGGGCCTCTGGTTTTCCTCATTCTCGTCTCCGTTCTCCTTGCTTTTCCCCAGAGCCAGAAGAGGTGTATCGGTCTCCCTCGAGGCAGCCCTCCAGGCCCGCCTCTACGACCTCCTCCAGATCCACCTAAAGCTTGACCGGCGCTATGCGTCGTTTCCTGCAGGCTCAAATGCAGATGGGGGTGCTCCAGCCTCCCCCCCCTCTGGGGGGGAGCTCGGCCCCTTTCTTTACCCCGATCGCTCCTTCTCCGACCCGGTTTAGGGTTTCAGAGTCTTCGGATCTGTGCAGTTTTGGACCCGGGGAACCGTCGGCGCAGACAGTCTGGATTACTTCGACACCGACTATGCCCTTGAGCATGTCGGATCCTAGCTCTCGGGGCCGAGAGCCGAGCGTTGGATCCTTAGAGGGAACTGTGTCTTCAGCGCCATTTAGGTCGGAGCACACTTTCCTCTCGGGTCCGACCGCTTCGGCTCCGATGCCGATCCCTGCATCGGAGCCGAGGGGGCTGCTCTCTGAGCCTGGGGAGAGCGGTTCACCCTCGGTGTTTGATGTAGTGGAGAGGGTGCTGTCGAGGACATCTTGATCCCCAATCTGGGCTGCGGATCCATCCGTCACCCCTGCACATTTGGGCCTGTCCTCCGTCATCCGGCCACAGGGACAGCCTGCATTGGCGCTCCAGTTGGTTCCCTAAGAGGGACAAGACCCCATGGGTGAGCCCTCCTTGGATAGCCCCACCGAGGAGGTTCCTCACAAACGGAAGTGCAAAAGGAGGCACCTGGATTCCTCTGAGTCCCTCACAGAGGACACAGACTTGGAGGAAGGGGAAGGTTCCCCAAGGTCACCCCCTGAGGATGTCTCCTTTGGAGACATCATGGAGATGTTGCGAATCAGAGGTGGGTGGTCTGCCCAAAAACCTTCCTCGGATGAGTCTGTGTTCCTGGAGGCGTTTGATGCAGGCCCGTCTACTTCTTGGGTATCCCCTCCCGGCTGACCCCCTGGTGGACTTAATTACCACCAGGGCTTGGAAGGAGCCGGACACCGTGGAGCCAATTCTCAGAAGACCAGACAAGATACTTAGTCCCCCTTCTGATAGGCTGTCATAGTCTGAAGGTTCTCCAATGGATGCCATGGTGGTGGCGGCTGCCACCAAGAAGGAGCTAGTGCAGGAGAGTTCCTTGGTCCACCCTTCAGATAAGGAATCTCGGACATTGGACCGCATTGGAAAGTGGCTGTTTTCTTCAGCTACCTTCTCATTAAGGGCGCTGAACTATATGGCACACATCATCAGACTCCAACGAGACTTGATTAAGGAATATGCTGGAGCCCCCCCCCGGAGTTCATGGCGGCCGAGGACAAACGCACCTTCTCTGCTCGCATGGCCACTCTGAAATCTATTACTAGCACAACTATGCGGCTACTCTCCCATGCCACGAAGGGAGTGGCTAGAGCCAGCGGAGCAGGCATCGCTCTGCGGCGCCATGCCTGGCTCCATCTTTGTGATTTTGTGGAACCCTTCAAGGCGTCCTTCGCAAACGTGCCCTTTGACGGTTCTATGCTCTTTGGCAAGACCGTCCGCGACTAACTGGTCCAAAGTGAGAAAGACGGGAAGAAGCTGTCTGCCATTGGGTTCAGCTTCTCTAATCCCCAACAGTCCTTCTCGAGGAACCAGAGGGGACAAAAGAAGATGTGGTTCCGGAAATCACAGCAGTCCCGTCCCACTTCGGACCCCTCATCCTTCAGAGGCAGAGGAGGACAAGGTGGACGCCGGCCCAGAGGCAGAGGGGGGGGCCGAGGAATCTTGGGTCTCGAGAACCTTTCTCGGAAAGGCCCGCGCAACAGCCCTGAGGGCTTACCTGACTGTCCCTCTCTGGAGGCAGTCGGGGGGCATCTGTTGGAGCACCTCTCCAAACTTGGGAGTCCATTACTATGGATCGGTGGGTGCTCCGAATTATATCCAGAGGTTATTCCATTCCCTTTCTGAGTCTTCCCCCTCCTGTGAAACGCCTCCCCGATGTCCCACCCGATCAAAGGGAGGCGGCAGCTTCAGAAATTTCAAAGCTATTAGAAAAAAGAGCCATCCAGCACGTCCCCCCAGGCCAGTCCGGATTGGGAAATTACTCCAGGTTCTTTTTAGTGCCTGAAAAGGCGGGGGACTTGAAGCCTTTCCTAGACCTCTCATTTCTAAACCTGTTCATTCCCAAAGAGAAATTCTGGATGGTCACTCTGCAATCTATTCTCCCCTTCCTACGGGAGAATGACTGAATGTGCTCCATAGACCTCAAGGATGCGTACTACCACATTCTAATGGACAGACGATCCAGGAGGTTCCTCCGCTTTCGGCTGGGAGCCAGTCACTATCAGTTCAGGGCTCTTTGTTCGGCCACACCTCAGCCCCCAGGGTGTTCACCAAGGTCATGGCAGTGGTCGCAGACCACCTGAGACTTCAGGGCATTCGGGTCTTTCCATACCTGGACGACTGGCTCCTCACCACCTCCACCAGGCATCATCTCTGCTCTGCCAGGGAGTATACCCTAGCTCTTACTCAGCATCTGGGTATTACTGTAAACCTTCAAAAATCGTTCCTTCATCCTGTGCAGGTTCTGGAATTTCTAGGGGCCAAGATAGATACACGCCACTCCAAGGACTTTCTAACAGACAGGTTGCGCAGCTTGTCTCTTCATGTTTTGGCAATTCTCCAGTCCCCAGCCCCACCTGCGGAATTAGTCCTGAGAGCTTTGGGCTCCATGGCGGCAGCCATCGGTCTGTCGCCCTTTGTGCGACTGCACATGAGAATTCTTCAGTGGACTCTTCAGGTCCAATGGTCACTTCTACTGCACCCCTTGAACACCCCGATTCCCTTGAGCAGGGTTTGCAAGGACTGCCTTCTCTGGTGGCTTCACTCCCAAGAGCTGCGAGAGGGGAGACAGTTTGTCATGCCTCAGCCCCAAGCCACGTTGACCACAGACGCTTCTCGCCTTGGGTGGGGGGGCATGCTATGGAAGAACCGTCCAAGGCACGTGGACTCCCTCAGAGACCGTTCTGCATATCAATGTTTTGGAGATGAGGGCGGTGCTTCTGGCATTGCAAGCCCTACAAGACCTTCCTCCGGGAACTGTTGCAATTCAGACAGACAACATGGCTGTAGTCTGGTACATCAACAAACAGGGAGGAACCAGATCTTATCCCTTTTGCCAAGAGGCTATGAGTGTTTGGGAATGGGCAATCTTCACCAACCACTTTCTGGTAGCAACGCACATTCCGGGCCGGACCAACATCCTAGCGGACAAGCTAAGTCGCTTGATCCTCACACCGTACGAGTTGTCTCTAAACCCATTAGTAATGAAACAAATCTTCCTCAAATGGGGTCTACCTTGCTGCGATCTTTTTGCTTCTCCGTCAAACACAAAGTGCAGTGAATTTTTCACTCTAATTCCCCCAATAGGGGAGAGCCCCAGAGACACTCTGGTTCATGCTTGGTCCCCCGGTCTCCTTTATGCTTATCCCCCGCTTCTGCTCATGACGAAGTTCCTGCAGAAAGCCCATCGGTCGGGGAGGAAGATAATCCTCATAGCCCCATTCTGGCCTCGCCAGATCTGGTTCCCTTACCTGCGGTCTCACAGTGTAGTTCCTCCTTGGATCTTGGATCCCATTCTGGATCTAATTTCTTATCCTGCGGGATTACAACCCCCAAACCTGGGCGACCTCAAGCTCATGGCTTGGCTGATCCAGTTCCGCTGATAGCAAGGACTCCCAGTATCTCGTCACCAGTGAAAGCTATTCTAGTAGCAGCACACAAACCATCTACCAGAAAAATTTACATTAGTAAATGGAAACGTTTTTCCATCTGGGCCAAAGACAGGGGCTTAGACCCCTTTACTGTCCCTATTCTGATGATTCTTGCTTTTCTGTCCCATATCTTTCATCAGGGAGCCAGTGCATCTATGGTTAAAGTACAGTTGGCAGCCATCTCTCATTTTCATGTTGGGGATGATGTAGGATCACTGGCTTCCACCAGGATTTGCAAAACTTTTTTAAAAGGCGCCTTTTTGTTAAAGCCGCCAGTTAAGTCTGCGGTCTCACCATGGGACTTAACATTGGTCCTACAGGCTTTGACGGCCCTCCTTTCGAACCGGCTGCTTCTGCTCAGTTGAAATTTTTGTCTTGGAAAACAGCCTTCCTGATTGCAATAACTTCAGCCAGGAGAGTGTCTGAGCTTCAAGCCCTCTGTATGAATCCCCCTTACCTAATATTTCATAAGGACAGAGTTTCTCTCAGGACTAATCCTTCCTTCCTCCCTAAAGTAGCCTCTGAGTCGAATATTAATCAGTCTATTAATTTGCCAGTGTTTTTCCCTAATTTCCAGAACAAAGGGGAATACACATTACACAAATTGGATGTACATAGACAACTGCGTTTTTATTTGCACAGGACAGCAACCAACCGCAAATCTGATCAATTGTTTGTGTCCTTTGCCAAGTCTTCTTTAGGTAAACCTATTACCAAAGTTACATTAGCCAACTGGATTTCACAATGCATCATTCAGGCCTATTTAGCTTCAAACAAACCGGTACCTTTGGGAATCCATGCTCATTCAACCCGATCCATAGCTACCTCAGCAGCGTTCTGGTCTAGAGTCCCTATAGACGACATATGTTCAGCAGCTACTTGGTCCTCCTCTCATACATTCATTTCCCATTATAAATTGGATATGATATCCAGGAGTAGGGCTTCCTTTGGCTCCGCTGTGCTCCGGAATATTCTTCCTTGAGGGCCGCCCAAGGTTTCTAGGTAGCTGGGGACTCTTTCCCACAGGTTGCAGACCAAATGAAGTTAACTACTTCAGATAAAGAAGTTATGTACTCACCATAACGTTCCATCTGAGTAGGTAACTTCATTTATCTGCAACCGACCCCCCCCCCCTCCACTCCCCCTAACCAGTTTCGTGCTTCTTAACCATGGGATGGGATTGCTCATTCTGTTAGGCAGTAGGTTACTGGCCTCTTTCAAGGGTCTTGTGGAGTCTTTCTAGGCAAACTCGATCTGACGATGGTGGATGTGTAGCAGGGGATTATGGATAGGGGAGGAGCTCGGAGCTCGGATCTTTTAGCTAGGTAAAGCTGCCGGCTCGTTGGTTGCAGACAAATGAAGTTACCTACTCAGATGGAACGTTATGGTGAGTACATAACTTCTTTTTCAGGAGTTTCTGAGTGGGCACTGGAAAACCAATTACAAAAAATGATGGGGAAGGGGATGGTACTTCAGATCTGCCTTTACACCACCACAAGAAAAGCCCATTCCATTAATAGAGGATGTTCCTAAAAAAGTTAGGCAGGAGGAAGGCAAATCCCATTCTAGTGCCAGTGGAGTAGCCAGGCTTTCTGTTTCTTCTTTAGACTGTCCTTGGCCTAGACTTGTCTATCTTCACAAATCTTCAGCTAGGTTTACAGGCCAAGTTGGAAGCCGCTACAAACAATAAAATCTCCAAATTTGCCTCCATCTCCAGAAACTAGCCACATCACCGTCTGTCTCTCCACTCCCTGAAATGGCTTGAACTTCCTAACTACCTCAAACTCCTTAGACTTACTACTGCTCACAAACTCATATTCAGACCTTCTAGTTGTCCTTCTCTGTCCACGTCTTTAACCCCCTACATTCCCAACCGCTCTCTAAGATCAGAAAATCACAATCTTCTAAGCATATATAATCCTCATTGACCCCCTGGCCACCTACTATTATCCTGCTCCCTAGCTAAACTCTGGAATTCTCTCCCTACCACCCTTTGAAATACTCAGAACCACTCAAACTTCAAAACTCTTCTCCAATCTCACCTTTTTTTCAAAGTGGGAATGTTCCTGTACCCCTGCTACATAAACTCTTTAACACCATCTCCCATGCACTGTACACCTCAACCTTCTATCACTGTGCTCTCTTACCCTTTGCCTTTACTTCCTCTCCTACCCTATACCTCATAAACTCCTCCCCAACCCACTCCCTTTCTCCACTATATACCATCTTTTACCTCTCTGACCTCACCTTCTTCTCTCTGTCCTCTCCTCATATTTCTAACTTCCAAAAAAAAGTTTTTTTTTTATCTGTACATAAATGTTTTACTTGCATGTTATTTTCATCTGAAATGCCTGTACTTTTAATATGTTTAGACCACATGAATCTCACTTTTGTAAATCATTGCCTAGGATTTGAAATGTTATGCCTTTTTTAACAACTTGTATATTATCCCTGTATTTTTCACTGTTTTACTACTTTATTTTCTTTTGTATAACTATTGTAAAATTGTCTATATCCTGTGGAGCTTTTCTCCCCAGGCCTACACTGAAAACAGGCTCTTACAGGCCCAGTGGATATTGCAGTCATCAAACTGTAATAAATAATTAAATAAATATATGTATGTCTACTCATTTTTATTTGCTTGTTCATTTGATTTTGTTAGCTGGATAAGTGAACTGATCCATGGTTCCTTTTCAGCCATGACCCAGGATGTCAGGCTAAAACATCATATAGGCATGTCACATGTAAGTGTACACTTTTAGATTAGTTTCCTTTACAGCATTCCTTATCAGAAGTAGATTTGGTAAAGCTTATTCCCCCAAAAGCCTCCTCCTGCTAAATCTTTTTTGTCCATTATATATTCGTCCTCATGCAAGAACCAAACTCTTTCTGTGTTTTTTGACTAAAATAAAAAGACTACAGGCTTTAATCCAGGTGCAGATTAAAAAAATGCTCTGGCCTTTTCCCCCACTTTTCTCAGTGGAAAATTACCCTTCTTCAGTGCCCCCTGGCCCATCTGACTCCTCATTGCTTCATGTCTTGATGCAGTTATGTAGAGCATAGACCATTCTGGGTAAGTTCCAGTGATGACAGTGATTGAAGCTGCAGTATCTATGACTATTAGCATTATTGGTCTACAGAATGGTGACTGTGACTCTGAGTCTTTCTTCAGCACCAAGGATTGATGTCAAACTCAGCAGTTTATTTAATGTTGGAATGATGATTGTTACAAAGAATCAATATGTGATGTAAAATGTACGCAATTAGAAAAAAATATTAACATGGCTTGTTTTTTTTCTGTTAATGTATGTTTGTCTATGTCTTAAGTGAATTTTTAATAAAGATTTTTAAAATAAAATAATAAAAAGGATAGGTGTCAAGGGCCTGAGGTCGGTGTTGGTTCCTATGACTTCATTGCGTCTCAAGTCTGGCATTGCAGTTTGAGTTCTTGAAACTGAGGTGAATAGAATCTTTTTTGGACCTGACAAACCTCTTTGTGTTTATGGGTCTTCTGCCTTTCGTGCTAGCAATTTGTACACTGATGGGGCTTTCCTCAATGCCAAGGATCATGGGGCAGACACACATACTGCAGTATCAAATCCACATACCTTTGGATTCAGTCATCACACTGCTCCCTACCCAAGACCTGTCTCAGTCTGCTTTTGTGTTCTCCATTCTTCCCATCAGAATAGACGTTCAGATGGCAAGAACATCTGCACAGGTCTGTTTTCTTCCTTGGTGTCTCCCCACCCACACCTAGGATAGGAGATAAGGATGCAAGGAGGCATATTTATTCCCCCACTCGAATCTTGAGCTCCAGATACTTAAAGACCAAGTAAAAAAGGTATTTTGTTTGCCACTTTTTTTTTTTTTGCAGGAATTGTGCTCTTAAGTGAAGTGGGCTTTCTGATTTTAAACCATGTAGATCTGATGTCAATTTTCATTCTGTCCTCAGCTGATGGGTTCAGATCTGAACCATCAGATCCAACTTGGCTGTTGCAAAAGCTCTTGGCAACTTAGAACTCTCGAGCTTCTCCCATACCCAGAATGCACCAACCCCAATAACCTCAGATCTCGTTTGCCGCCTCCAGCGAAAGATGTGGTTAGTTTGTCTAGCTTAAATTTAGATAAGTGTATTTTTTCTTCAGATTACTGTTGTATTTCTTGTTCTATTGTTTCCTTTTGTCTTTCTTGCACTACCGTACTCTGTAAAATATTATAGTTAGTATTTTTTCTCACTTTCCCTCTTCTACGCTTGTAGCTCTTAACTACCTTTGCATGTAGTTTTTTCTCTTTTCCTTTCCCCTTTTCATATAAAAAAAAGGGTCTATATTAGAACATCGAAGTTTCAGAACTTCGAATGTTCTAATATTGACCCCTAATAAGCGAAAGCTGAAAATAGCGAAGTTTCAGAAAACCAAATTATTTCCTAGGGAAAGAATTCAGTTGTCCATTCCTTTTGCTTCGTTATTTTCAGCACTGTGGTGGAAAGTTACGGGTCGGGTTCAGGTAAGTGTGCGATTGTGTGGACGTAAGGATTAGGGCGGGTTAAGTGAGTTAGGGTTAGGGCGTGGGTCAGGTAAGTGTGCGAATGTGTAGACGTGAGGGTTAGGGAGGGGTAGGTGAGTTAGGGTTAGGGCACGGGTGAGGTATGTGTGCGATAGTGACGGACCTTAGGGTTTGGGTTAAGGTAAGTGGGTAGATAGTGGTGTATGTACAGTTTAGTGTAGGGTTAGATGTAAGATTTTAGGTGTATGTGTGTGGATTGCTGTTTGTTTGGTGTGTTTGTGTTGTGTGTGTGTTTTGGAACAGCAAATTTTTTCCCTAGAAAAAAATTCGCTGTTCTGAATTTTCGATGTTATCAGTTTTCAGTTACTAGGGGTCGATATTCGAACATTTGAAGTTCTGAAACTTCGATGTTCTAATATAGACCCAAAAAAAACTATAGTTTTATCTGATATAGTTAGAATCTATAAATTTAATTCTTAAGATTACAGTTTTTGTTTTTGGAGTGTGTTACTGTGGTTGTTATTTTAATAGCTGTTAGATTTACTTATTAAGATGTCGGAAAAACATAAAAGCCCAGCAGACTTTAAAAAGTGTGGAAAATGTGGTCAGAAAATACTGTTTACTGATGCTCATACACTTTGCATATACTGTCTTGGATCCCTTCATATCTAAGAAAATTGTTCAATTTGTCATATGTCCAACCCAAGGGCTCTGGTTGAATGCAAAAACAAATTAATACTGAAAGGTTTACTTACATCCTCCTTTATTTGGAGCTTTTAAAGAAAAATCTAAGAAAATATCTTCCACTTCTCCAAGGACATCCACTGCTTCTTATAAATCTTCAGAGAAGTCTTTGAAAAGGTCTCTTCTGGATCCACTGTTTCCTTGGATCCAAAAAAGAAAAGGCCAAAATCTATGGAGCTGACTTCATCCTCAGATCAGAGACCTGGAAAGACAAAGTCCTTGACTCCGACTGTCTCCTTTGATCCAAAAACCTTAAAAATTAACACACCACAGATCAGACCCCCTTGGAACCAACACAAAGACCTGAGGCTGTGGTAGTTTTCCCAGAAAAAAATACTCCCTCTCAGTGGACCCAGTTCCCTCCAGAGTTCCTTTCTTCTTCTTAGGGAGGCCAAGATCTCCTTCAGGGATGTCCAGTCGCACTTCCAGAAGCCTTACAAAGTTGATGTAGAGAGATTAGTGAGGAAAATTTGGCACAGTGTCAGTCAGTAATTCTTCTGGCTCCTACCCCTTTGGATCAGGAGATCTGTACTTCCAGTACTCCACCTTTGCCAGTTCCTCCTCTGACTCCCTTCAAGGTCTCGGAGCCTTTGGGTCTGAGTCATTTGGGCCCATCAGCTTCGGATCTGAGAATCCTTTTGTCCTCGTATCCGAGGCTTGCTCTGACCTTTTCAGTTCAGTCGGATCCGAGAGTTCTAGGAGCTGATTCTACCCTGTTGGGTCTAAGGTGCTTCACTCAGAGCCTTTTCTACCTCAGAGTCTCTGCAATACTTAATTCGGCTCTGACTTCAGCCTTGGGTGGACTGTCCTTGGGACAGGGAGGGACCGTGGATCAGAGACTGGCTTTCAGATTCAGGGTCCTACCCCTCCCTGTGGCTTCAGCTTGATGGTTTAGCTATGGGCACTGCATGTGCCATTATCTATGCCAACATATTTATGGCAGCTTTTGAAACCAAACATATATTGAACAACGAGTTGTATATTAAGTTCATTCCATTCTACCATCATTTTGTGGCCGACATCATTTTTGTATGGATTGGAGATGCTGGTGTTTTCCAACAGTTTTGTGGGTATATTCAAAATATTGATGTATTTTTGAAGTTTGACATAAAACACTATCCATATAGGATAGATTTTTTGGATGGCAGAATTAATAAGTATGATATCACCACTGGAATTTTTAGGAAGCCTTGCACATGCAATAAGTTGCTCCACCGCAATAGTATGCACCCCCCATGTGCTTCCCATTGTAGTGAGAGGGCAAGCCATTCAAGCATCTAGGCTTAATGCCACAGATAAAATATTTGAGGACAAATTAAAGGAGCTCAGTCATAGATTTATATCCAGAGGTTATAAACAATCATACATCAGTCCTAATTTGGAAGATATAAAACATGATGGACACTACAAGTTTTGTCCCTTTTACTCTAGTAACAGGGATGGGTTACCAAATAGAAAGTCCACTAAATCAGAGAAGCAACATTTGAAGTACTCCATTTATTACAGCAATGATAATAAATATACTAGAGAGAGTATCGATAGACACTGGCAGATTCTTACAACAGATAGTAGGATTAGCAACATAGTAGGTATGCAGCCAGACTTCAGATACAAGAACAAGAAAAATATTAAGAGAATGTTATGTGATAATAGAAACTATGACCAGAAAATTAATAAGATTGGTGTTAGTGAATTTTGTACAAAGCCTTGTAAAGCTTGTAGTTATTGTTCATATATTAATGATAGTAGACATTTTTGTCTACCCAGTTGCTACTAAGCAGTTTAAATTTTATGTGCATGCAGATTGTAACAGCATTAATATAGTATATTTAGCTCAGTGCAAAGTTTTCCAAGTCTTCTATGTTGGAAAGACCAATAGAAGACTGAGAGATCGCATTAGAGGACATCTTTACAGTATTACCACTCACAGTGTGAACAATGCACTTGCCAAACACATAGCTAACTGCTCCTCTGAGCATCAGTTTAGTTTTATGTTCAAAGAAAAGATCAAAGACAGTGAAGCAGGGAAGATCTGTCTTAATTATACAGTAGTTCTACGCTTTTTTAAAGTACCTATGGGTATCAAATTAACTGAGAATGTAAAACATGAATATGAATCATTGTTTAACAACTTTGGCTTTGAATTTATGAAATTAGTTATAAAACATAATGACGAGAAACTATGTAATTTGCTTGTTGAAACTGAGGAGTTGAATGTTGCTATAAAAAGTGATCTTGCATTCTCTCGGTGGGAGAAATTATACAATAAACAAAGAATGTAGAGAATAGGTCTGAGAAAATATTTACTAAGAAAAACAGAAAAATTCCAAGGGATTTGGAACAGTTTAGATTAAATAAAGTTTATACATGGAAAGAAACTAAGGGAGCAGAGTCCAAAAATGTACGAGAGAGAGGTAATTTAAACAGTCACAATCCTGGATTTAAAAGTCGTCAGACATATTATAGATATAATGACAAGAAAATTTTTTATGGGGGCCCGAAACAGTATCAACACCAATATTGGAAAGGAAATTGGTACAAGGACAGAGAGGAATGGAGGAACACAGACCAGTCCTGGAATGTGTAAAAGAAAAAAAAGTATAGATGATATACACATCTCTGAGACTACTTTACAGAATGGAGTGTTATGCAGTATGGGCAATTTCAATGTATATAATTATACCAACATGAAAATAGACAGGGAACACATTAAACTTTTCACTACATGTATGAAATTCACACCATTGTCAAAATTTGACATAGTGGATACTTTAACCAAGTTAAAGTTATTTCTTAGGAAATTAAACTTGGCTATTTTTTTCAAAGATGAAACTATTTTGCCTACACCTAATAAGCTTGTGAAGAAGAGCTTGTTTGTTACACCTACACATTCTAGTATAGCCACTTATGAGAAAGTGGTGACTAAAGAAATGTATAAACTTTTACAGAACACTTCAGGTAGTAAACTGAAAAATAACCTGACAAGAGAGGAAACTGATATATTAAAACAGCTTAAGTTGGATGCTAACATTAGAATTATGAAACCCGACAAGGGTTGAGGAGTTGTGATTTATGACACGTATGAGTATATTAACAAGATGTATAAGATATTGCAACAATCTGGGAATTATGAAGCTATATCTATAAATGAAATACATATTGCTTACAGGCGCATAGACATGTACTTAGAGGAATACTTACTAGATAATAGAATTACATCTGATGAGTATGATTATATGAAAGTGGATTTTCCTAAGCTAGCCACCATTGTAGGTATTCCTAAGGTACACAAGGATATCAACAACCCCAAATTTAGACCCATAACTTCGGGCAGTCAATCCAAAACATTTCCTATAGGGTCTGCCATTGATAAATGGTTGAAACATATTTATGATACAGTTTCCCATGTGCTTAAGGATTCATGGGACTTTTTAGGTAGGTTAACAACTGACATATGGAAGAAGGACTTGGTCTTCATTACCATAGATGTAGTAGACCTTTTTTCCTGTATTCCCAAACAGGAAGGTTTGGATGGATTCTTTAACAGCATAAACAAATATGCAAAATTGAGAAGTGATCGACTCAATCTTATAGTTGACTGTATGTCAATTGTCTTAGACAACAATTTCATCTTCTACGAAGGTGAATATTATAAACAGACCAAGCGTGTGGCCATGGGGGCAGAGTGTGCCCCCATTTTTCCCAATCTTGTAATGATAGATTGGGAAGAAAACCAGTTATTTAATAGCAAATATCACAAGTATATTAGATTATACACAAGGTTTTTCGGTGATATTTTTATCTTATGGGATGGCCCTCTTGAGAGTATAGATCCCTTCATTAGTTATTTAAACGACACTAGTCCATACTTAAAATTCACGCACAATATTGAAAAGGATGGTATTGCATATTTGGACACCTACATCATTAATACACCCACTGGGTTTAAATCCAAAATTTTTAGGAAGGAAACGTTTAGTAGTAATTATTTGGAATATGAAAGCAACCATCCAAGGAAGTTAATGTGAAATATATTTAAAGGACAGTGTATCAGAGCAGCAAGGATGAAATTGTGCTATGATGATATGGTTCAGGAAATACAGTACATTAGTTCCTTATTTTTGGAGAGGGGGTACCCCAAGGGCTTAATAGAGAATGTGGCCAATTTTGTTACAAAAGAATGGGGTAATAAATACAAGCCCATATTAGGAAATGGTACTCCACTGAATGAGACCAGAATAGAATGTAGTAATGTCTCGCATTATAATAGAGCTTGTATAGTTAAATTTGGTCCTTTTGCTGACAAGGTTAAGCGTTTAATGTGTGACAATTGGAACATTCTTAAGGCTGACGATGACGATGATATCAGCCATTTTATAGAGGATACACCACTTTTTGTTTATAAGATGGACAGGAATATCAAGAGTACCTTGGAGATGAGTAATGATAACATGACAAAACAAAACAAGTCAGGCCACACTGTGGCAGTTGTAACTATTGTAGTTATGTATTAGACAGTATCATTCTCCACAATTTGAATAAAACAAAAGTTAGGTTTAAATATGGAAATTGCAACACCATGCATGTTGTATATTTAGTGAAATGCATAGCATGCCCAGGATATTATATCGGGAAAACTGACAGACTGTTCAAAAATAGAATTTACGATCACTTATATAACATCAGAAAGAAGGATCTTAATAATGCTCTTTACAGACATATAGCAAGTAAAGGGGATAATCACAGCTTTAAGTTCGCTATATTGGAACAAGTTTTTAACAATCCAGGGGGAGGGAACATTAAGGCTATATTGGGGGAGAAAGAAGTGAAGTGGCAGCTGTTATTGGATGCCAGCACATTCCCTGTATTAAACGACAGTATCCCTATTAAGCCTGTATTGCTTACACGAGTATGAATTAGTAGATTAGACATGGACAGAGTTCAGAAAATTAAATATATGTATATTACTCATGTCTTTTATTGTATGAGATTGCACAGTGAGATTTTATTTAGTAGTTTTTAATTGTATTTATATTTACATATTGTGTAGTGATAACAGCTGCATATTACTTTAAAATCATACTAGATGTTCATTGGCTGTGACCCACTGGCGCCAAAATTAAATGCTGTATAAAGGTTTGTCTATATGTATTATGTATTCTGATGAAGTCAGCATTGTTGTTGATGAAAGCGAGAAATCATATTTTAAATAAATTAGTTTTGTGACAAACTGAACAGTTTTCTTAGCATATACTTGAAACCGTAGTGTTCGCTGTTGGGCGTTTCTGGATATATTTTTTCTATGTTCCTAATTATACAGAAGCTCAAGAAATAAAATGGATTATTAGACTTAGGATGGATGGCAAAATGGGTCTAAACAGACATTTGCCGCTCAAGCCCATTTTAAAAGCCAGACCATTATTTAAATAAAAATGTGTGTAATATCAATGTTTCAAAAATCACACATTTATATCACATGCACCTTTTTACATGGGTAGCCACATATACACTAATGTTTTATACAGATTATTTTTATGTATATGTATATATTTTGTTCTTATTGCTGTAGTATGAGGTACATATTTTTTCTCTTTTTTGGGATGGCGTTACTCTTTTAAGAAGTGTAGATGTTCTTTGTGTTTCACTGTTGCAGTCATCACATTTGGGTTATCTGCTTGCAGTAGCCCTCAGTCGGCCTGATTAACAAAGTCTTGGGTCCTGCGTCGGTTGCTGTCCCTTCTTCCATGACATCAGGTTGTCAGGGGTATAAAACATGCAGCCGATGCCATTACATCAGTCTTTCTTGCCGTGCGGTGCCAGAAGCAGTTCGCAAGTGCTGGTCGGCTGACTCCTGAAATTTTTGTTTTCGAGTTTCAGAACCGAAGTCTTCAACTAAAGGTAAGTATCCCATTGGGGAAACTTTTTCTTGCTCCTTACCAATGTCAGTTAAAGTTAATAATTGTGTTTCTTGTGGAAAGCAAATACCTCTCAAAGATTTTCATTCATACTGTATTCATTGCCTAGGCCCTGACCACAACGTACCTTGCTGTCGGTTTTGTGCTTTATTTAATCAATGCACTATCCGTCGTCTGTATATTTTCGCCTCTAAATATTTCAGTTCTCGGTTCAATTATCCAAAAATGTCATTGGTAAGCCATCCGACTACTGGAATTCCAAAAAAACGCAAAGATAAATACAGAGACAGGCCGCCTAGGTCCAAAGCTGCCGACAACGCTTCTCCTAAGCCAGTCATCAGTTCACTGGTACTCAGTGAGGCGCTTTCGCAGCCCCTGATACCCTCTACTTCTGATTCTCAGGCCTCTACTGAGACCCATTCGGAGTCCGGTATGCCGCAAGATGCTTCAACTGTGGAACCTGCGGATGTCTCTACCTTGGATGGGTCCAGAGCCACTGTGCATGCATCGGCTTCTGAGGGTGTATTCAGGCCTACAGTCTTGCATATTAAACTGATGCCTCCTTCTTCTTTAAGGCCTAAACCTCGAACCATGCCTAGAAAACCGACAACCAGGCCGCATGCTCAGGCCTTTGTGCCTAAAAAACAAATGATAAGAATGGCTGAAGATCTTATAACTTTAATCAGGGGAAGCCAACCACCCTCTTCTAAGAGACCTAGGACTGAAATTGTTTATGAATCTTCTGATCAGGATTCTGATTTTTCTGATTCTTCTGATGATCTGGATTTACCCTTATCTACTTATGAGGATTCTGATGCAGAGGACTCCATTCCCTCTGCTTTCCCTCCAAAGGATTTTTCTTTTGGTGAAACCTTGCACACTCTAAGGGAGCATATCCACTGGGAAAGCCAGGATTTTTCTTATGCGAAAAAGAGGCTTAGGGATTTCTTGCTCTTCCCTCAGCATATGCCTTTAGCTATACCTCCTGTACTAGACATTGTTGATTATGCCTTTCTGGAATCTAGTTTAGCCCCTGATTCTTTGCCTCCTGCTCCCAGAAAACCTGACAGATATTACAGAGTTCCTGATTCTTACAAGTTTCTTTTTAAAAATCCTATTGTGGATCCAGAGACTATTTCACAGGGACCCAAGGGCATTAAGGCCTCTACTGCCAAAAACCCTACCCCTTCTGATAGAGACTCGAGGGCGATGGATAGATGGGGTAAGAAGGTTTGCACTTCTGAAACCTTGGCCATTAGGGCCTTAAACTGTCAGTTTCATATGTTAAAGTATCAACAACATATTATTGGATTGCTTAAACAGAAAATTATGTTGATTCCTGACTGTGCTGAAAATAAGGAATTACAGGATTTAATGCATTCTGCTGAACAGGTTGGAAAACATACTTTGCAATGTGGGTTTGATTCTTTAGAGGCCTTTTGCAGGGCTGCTGTCACTGGGTCTGTACTCAGAAGGCATGCTTGGCTTAAGGAGCAATCTTTGCCTGATCATGTTAAAGCTAAACTGTTGGATGCTCCCTTAAATCAGGACCGCCTGTTTGGCAACAAATCTGATGAAGTTCTTAAAAAGATGGAAGATAAAGCTAAATCTATGCAAACTGTTAAAGATTTCTTGCAAGTTCAGCCTCCAAGATTTAGTAGGCATTGGCCCTCTAAGAATTGGTCCTTTCCGGCTCCTTCCAGGCCTTCTCAATCCAAACCCAGACACAGCAGAAATTCCAGGTTTCAGTCCCAGGGTATGCACAAGATTAAGCAGTGAGGGGCTTCCGCTCCCAAATCTGGGAGTAGTAAGACTGCCCGCTATGGAAAACTGTCTCAATGACTTGATTTTAAAACTTCCAAGCACTTCTCAACTGAAAGCTCCTTTAAGGGGAAAGATTGATTGCAGGCCAAAAACTGGGAACTCATTACCCAGGACAAATGGGTTTTAAATATAGTGTCCCAAGGTTACAGATTTCACTTCCACACATTACCAGCGCCAAAAGGTTGGCCAGATCTACCCCCAAATCAGTGGGCAGAGGCTCTAAAGCAAATACTCTCCCTTTTAAACATAAAGGCTATTCAAACTGTACCAGAAGAGGAAAAAGGACAAGGTTTCTACTCAAGACTTTTCCTGGTACCCAGAAAAGACAATTCATGCCATCCTGTTCTGGACCGGCCTACTCTAAACACCTTTTTGGTGATTCCAAAATTCAAGATGCTGACTCTTCACCAGTTGCTTCCTATGCTAGGAAAAGATGCCTGGATGGTAACACTCAATTTAAAGGAAGCATTCCTGCACATCCCAATCAGGGATTCTTGCAGAAGATACCTATGTTTCAAAGCAGGCTACAATCACTACCAGTTCTCTGCACTGCCCTTTGGCTTATCTACTGCGCCCAGGGTATTCACAAAGTGCCTAGCCACAGTCATCGCATTTTGCAGGCAAAGAAATATTCAAATATACCCATACCTGGATGATTGTTTAATTCAGGTAGAAAGCCAGGACATACTTTTGAATCATCTGGCCTTTGTACAAAGGGTGCTAACTTGTCTGGGGTACACCTTTAATGAAAAGAAATCACACCTGGTACCTTGTCAATAAATCATATTCCTGGGAGCAAGCTTGAATACAACTTCCCAGATGGCTTTCCTCACGCCAGAGAAACAAATTCATTTGACAACCTACTTCAAACAAGTGGCCTCAAAAACACTACTATTTGCAAGGCAAATGCTACAAGCCTTGGGGTTCATGGCCTCCTGCATTCTTCTGATTCCATATGGAAGACTGCATATGAGGAAGCTACAATGGTATCTAAAAAGCCTATGGTGTCAACATTCTCAGGATCTAGAAGCAATGATTCCTATCATACCTTGCCTATGCCTAGAGTTTCTTTGGTGGGCCGAGGCCTGCCACCAAAACAAGGGACTACCATTCACACCACCCCCTGCCACCCAAACCCTAACAACAGATGCATCAGATTATGCATGGGGGGGGGGGGGCTCACCTGGCAGGGAAGTGCATTCAGGGCAAATGGAACCCAAGTCAAATGCACTTGCTTATCAGTCAAAAAGAAATGTTAGCTGTACAGCATGCTCTGACAGCCTTCAAGGACCACATTCTTCCAGGACAATTAATGGTAAAGACGGACAATACCACTGTTATGTGGTACTTAAACAAGCAGGGGGGTACACATTCTTACTCCCTGTGCAGACTAGCCATGGCATTGTGGAACGCAGCCCTGAGCTACCAAGTGCATCTACAAGCTCAATTCCTGCCAGGAAAGCTAAATACACTGGTAGACGAACTAAGCAGAAACCTCATGGACCCACATGAGTGGAAGCTGGAACCAAGGATTTTCAACATGTTGACAAGCAAATGGGGGAGCCCAGAGGGGCAAATTTTGCACAAGGACTCCCCACAAACAAGCTTGGAACATGAATGCTCTGTCCTTCAGCTGGAAAAACCCATCAGTTTATGCCTTTCCTCCTCTGCCTCTGCTCTCCACAGTGCTACTAAAGATCAAACAAGACAAACCAAGGACGATTTTGATTGCACCAGACTGGCCACACCAACACTGGTACCCCCTCTTGCGCACAGACTCCTACCCTATTGTCTCAGCAGGAGAACTAGGTTCTGCACCCTCAGCTTCATACACTGAACCTAGCAGCCTGGCTAATTACCTAATCTCTCCTTTACCATCCCTCAGTAAACCAGTGATGGATATCATTTTAGAGGCAAGGAGGCCTAGTACTAGAAAATCTATGCTGAAAAATGGAAAAGAGTCTGTGCCTGGAACCACTCTCAAGGGATGAGCACATCAGTGCCCAATTTACCTCAGATTTTACAATACTTAACTGAGATGCTCACAAGGGCCTGTCTTTCTCCTCCATAAAAATTCATGCCTCAGCCATTTCAGCTCATTATAACACAGAACCTCCCCTCTTCTCTTATCCACTGCTTAAGTAGTTCCTCAGAGGAGCAAAAAAATCTACGACCACCCAGGAGAGCCCCAACTCCAGCCTGGGACCTTAATTTTGTATTGGAAAAGCTCACCCTTCCTCCATTTGAGCCAGCTGCCACTGCGCATTTAAAATTCCTCTCTTGGAAAACAGGTTTCCTTTTAGCGATCTCTTCAGCAAGAAGGGTATCTGAATTACAGGCCCTCATGGCAGTGGAGCCTTTCATCATCTTTCATGCAGACAGGGTGTCCCTCAAGACCAATCCCTCCTTCATGCCCAAGGTAGTATCCAGTGTGGCCCTTAATTAGTCCATTAATTTTCCAACCTTCTTTCCTAACCCATAGAACAATGGGGAATGGATACTGCAGTCCTTAGACGTGCGCAGACAGCTTAGATTCTACTTGGACAGGACTAAACCTCAAAGGAAATCTGACCAACTGTTTGTGGCATTTGCTGCAGGGGCAGAGGGGAAGGCTATTTCAAAGCAAACCATTTCCACATGGATAAGCCATTGCATTCATTTCTGCTACAAGCACCATGGAAAACCTATCCTACAGGGGATCAGACCCCCACTCAACCAGGGCTGCATCTACCTCTACAGCCTTTCTCAGAGGTGTCCCTACTAGGGACATCCTAGAAGCTGCTACCTGGAGTTCAGTACATACTTTCAGCAAGCATTCCCATCTGCCAATTTTCTCTAAATCCAGAGCTGGCTTTGCCAATGCAGTCTTGCAGGGCCTTATAGCTGGTCCTAATGCTATCTAAATTCCTTCTCCCATCCTTAGCTTTGGGAATCTACCCAAATGTGATGACTGCAACAGTGAAACACGAAGAACATAGTACAGTTGTGTACACTTACCATAAATGTAGATGTAGTGTATTCACTGTTGCAGTCCTGGTTACCCTCCCTCCAGCCCCCTTTCTTCTTTTGGCTATACCTCTACTTTACTTTACTATGCTCAAAAGCTTTTTGGTGTATTTTCTTTTCTGTTGGAGGTATAATGTTGTATATTTATAGATGTTATGTGATCCTATCTCGCCTACATTCTGAATGATGGGTTCGGAGCCGATCCCTCGGCTCCGACTCGGCACGCTTATGCCAAAGAGCGAAGTCTCTTATTGGCTGAGCTTACTATATCCCAGGATGCACCACCATCAGTCCCCCAGATCTCGTTTGCCGCTTAACTGCAAGGACGTGGTCTCGAGCTGGCTGGGCTGAGTAGCTTTTATTAACTACTTTTTCTGTCAGTTTTTGTGCTTGTATTTCACAAAAGCCGTTTTAACGGCTATTGCTACCTTTTGCTGTCTATTGTGTTCGATTGAGTAGTGGATTTCTTGTGTGTGACTGGGTAGAGTTTGTTTTGGCCCCCCTTTCAATCCAGGGCCTTTTCAGTCAAACTTTATAACTTAATTTTTAGTGTTTTAAAGTTCCCGGTTTTTACACCTAAGGTTGTGTTTTACACAGTTTCTGTAAGCCTTCGGTTTTTTGTCATAGGCGATTCTACAGTGGTTAAATTTCCTGTCAGAAATTGTTAACATTATGTCTCAAGCCCCTAGGCCTTCGGGCTTTAAAAAATGTACTAAATGTGCTTTTAAGATGTCTGTTACTGATGACCATCTACTTTGTGTTTATTGTTTAGGGGCAAAGCACTTGCAGGAGTCATGCAGCGTATGTCACGCTTTTTCCTCTAGGGTCCTCCAGGAGAGGAAAAATAAATTAATTCTTAAAGGGTTGATTAAACCCTCTTTTGAAGAAGCCTTGTCTTCGGTTCCGACTCCTGCCAAAAGAAAGGGCTTGGCTCCGACCAGTCCGTCGGATCCGACTGCCAAGAGACCTAGGCAGGCCTCTCCTTCGGCTCCAAAGGCTTGGGCCGAGGTCGAACGGTCTGCCTCGATGCCACCAGTATCGACTCCTCGGAGCCGATGGCTGGGGCATCGAGGCGGGTCACCTTCGGCTCCACTGCTCTCGGAGCCGACAAGGGTCGCCCGCTCAGACACTTCCTCCTCGGCGAAGTCTACCTCGGCACCGATGGAATCTGGTGTGTGCGTTTCCTCGGCGCCGATTCTCATCGAGTCGCCTCGGAGCCGGTCCCCTAGTCCCTTGGGGCCGAGGGAGAGGTCTTCTCGAACCCGTTCTGTTTCCTCTCGGTCTTCGAGAATGTCGGATTCTGATATAGACAGGGTGCTCCAAAGACTTTTCCAGTCCCCAGTCTTCCAAAAATTTGTTTCGGCTCCGACCCAGTTGGCTTCGGAGCCGATGGCCATGACCCATCCCATTGCTATTCCTCCTCCGACTGCTTCGGCTCCGTCGGAGCAGGTGCTCTTGGAGCCGGTGGTGATCTCAGGGTCGGCTCCGACCCTTACTCCAACCCGGGCCCTCGGGTCCGAGTTTGGTACGCGGACTTCTTCGGCTGGACCCGAGGGTGATGTTTCGATGCTTTCGGTTCCGAGCCTCCCTCTCGGTGCTTCGGCTGCGGGACTTCCGTCTACTATCATGGCCCCGGAGACTGGGCGCTCCCAGGGTTCTGGAGGTCCGGCTTTCAGAGCCATGAGGAGTGCTTTGGCCAAATCCTCTTCGCCATCTCTCCGGTTTACCAGCACCTTCCTGGGCGTGGAGACTGGGTCTTTGGTAGTTCCCCTGTCTGTGGCCAGCGGAGCCCCGAGGCCTGAGGTTACCCCAGTGGGGTTCCCTCTTCCTGAGGGTTCTTGAGTCATCTCCAGAGGAACCCCCAAGGAAGAGATCGTGCAAGAGGAAGCACGTGGACTCCCGAGTCTATCACATCGGACACGGATATGGATGATGCAGAGGGTCCCTAAGTCGTCCTCGGATGATGTCTCCTTTGCAGACATCTTAGAGATCCTCAAACAACGAGGCGGCTGGATGTCCAAACCCCTCTGCGGACGAATCAGTGCTCCTCAAGGCCTTTGGGGCTCAGCCCTCCGCCTCCTGGGTATCTCCGCCCTTGACGAGCTTCTGGATTTAGTTTGTCGAAGGCGGAACACCCGGATACTGTGGAACCAGTCCCTTCTCGTCCAAACAAATTCTTATCTGCTCCCCGAGAAGGAGTTCCTTACTAAAGGCGTGGCTGTAGATGCCATGGTGGTGGCATCTGCTACACAGCAGGGCGTGGCAGAGGCTTCAACGTCCATCCATCCTCCTAATAAGGAGTCTAGGAGTATGGATAGGTGCGGAAGCGCACCCTGACTTCAGCGGCCTTTACCTTAAGGTCTCTGAATTATTTGGCACATTTTACTAGGCTTCAGAGGGATCTGGTCAAGGAGTTGTCAGACTCCCTCTCGGGTAACCTACCTGAGCAGCTAGCCCAGTCCGTTAGCTCTCAGTTGGCTATCCTTACGTCAATTGCTAACTCGTCCATGAGGCTCATATCCTATGCGGCCGAAGGGGCGGGTAGAGCGGCAGGCACAGGCGTGGCTCACGTAGACAAGCCTGGCTCCACTTGTGTCATATCGCAGAGACCTTCAAGTCTTCCTTCGCCGACGCTCCCTTTGATGGGTCCTCATTATTTGGACCCAAGGTGAAAGACACCCTTACCCGCTGTGAGCAAGAGGGAAAAACGTTATCTGCCGTAGGGGCCCGTTATTCCACTCCCTTTCGGCCTTACCCCAAGGCCAAAGGAGGGGGGAAAATGTGGTTCCGAAAATCTCGCAAGTTTTTCTCCCAACAGCAGGAAGATTCTCCGTCCAGAGGCAGAGGGCGGGAAATTTTTCAGGGAGACGCCGTCCCAGAGGCGGCAGAGGGCCCCGCAATTCTGGAGACCGCGAGTCCTTTCGTGGCTCTTCAGCCTCCCACACGACATGAGGGATTGCCCGGCTGTGCTGCTCCGGAGCCAGTCGGGTGTCGTTTTGCCAAGCACCTAAAAGCCTGGGAGTCAATCACTCAGGACAGATGGGTGCTTCGGATAATTGCCGGAGGTTACACCATCCCATTCAAATACTCACCCCCTCCGTCCAAGAGAATCCCGGACCCACCACCCAGTCAAAGGGAAATAGCAGCCGCAGAAGCTTCAAAGCTGCTACAAAAGGAGTCATCCAACCGGTCCCCACAGACCAAATCGGATCAGGAAATTACTCCAGGTTCTTTTTAGTGCCAAAAAAGACAGGGGACCTGAGACCAATATTGGATCTCAGCAGACTGAACCTATCCGTCACGAAATCCAAATTCGAATGGTCACGTTGCAATCCATTCTCCGTTGTTGGAGAAGGATGTTTGGATGTGCTCCGAGACCTCAAGGACGCCTATTATCACATACCGATACATCAGGCGTCCAGAAGGTATCTGCGCTTCAGCCTGGGAGCCAGTCATTACCAATTTTGTGCTCTGCCCTTTGGTCTCACCACAGCCACCAGGGTGTTCACCAAGTGTTTGGCAGTAGTGACGGCTCACCTGAGGAGCCTTGGATTCCAAGTGTTTCCCTATCTCGACGACTGGCTCCTGACTGCCACCACCAGGCATCTACTTATGGACAACCTCAAAGCCACCATCTCCTGGGTGTTTCCCTGGGGATTACATTCAATTGGTCAAAGTCTGTCTTGCTGCCCTCTCAGCGCATAAAGTTCATAGGAGCAGAGATAGACTCAAGATTGATGCGTGTCTTTCTTCCTGCCGAAAGGATCCGAACCTTACAGGGCCAAGTTCAAGCTCTGATCTCGAGATCCAAAGCCCCAGCCAGGATGGTCCTACAGGTTCTAGGCTCAATGTCTGCCACGGTACTTTTAGTTCCTCTAGCAAGGTTACACATGAGGATTCTTCAGTGGCTCTTATCAACTCAATGGTCCTTTCAAGATCTTCCCCTCAATTATCACATCATGATTACGGAATTATGCAAAAGGGACCTGCGCTGGTGGCTTCAGACATCCAACTTGGATCAGGGAAAACCCTTTGTTCTCCCTCCAGTGGTTACCCTGACGACAGATGCCTCCCAGATAGGGTGGGGGGGGCATTGTCTGGGCAGGCTAGTTCAGGGCTCCTGGCTTCCGGACGAAGCTCTTCTCCACATCAACGTGTTGGAGATGAGGGCTGTACTTCTATCCCTACAGGCCTTACACAAGTTCCTTCCTCAGGGCATCATCGCCATCCACACAGACAACATGTCGGTGGTTTGGTACCTGAACAAACAAGGAGGGACCAGATCGTATCCCCTTTGCAGAGAGGCCATGAGAGTGTGGGAATGGGCTGTAGCTACCAACCGCTTCTTGGTAGCGACCCACATCCCGGAAAGTCAAATGTATTGGCGGACAAATTAAGCAGGACAATTCTCTCTCCTCACGAATGGTCTCTAAACCGCACAGTAGCAGCCCGGATTTTCAAGAGGTGGGGAACGCCGTGCGACCTATTTGCGACTCCACAAAACACCAAGTGCCAAAGGTTCTTCTCCTTGATTCATCATCAGGAAGTACCGGCCATGGATGCTCTAGCACAACCCTGGCCAACAGGGTTGCTTTATGCTTTTCCTCCAATTCCACTCCTTCCCAAAGTCATTCAAAAGCTTCTCAGCTAAAGTCTTCAATGATTCTGATTGCCCCATACTGGCCTCGTCAGATATGGTTTCCTTACCTGAAAAAGCATGCAGTGGACGATCCGTGGACCTTAGACCTGATCCCGGATTTGCTAATCCATCAGTCGGGACATTGGCATCAGTCCCTTCAATCTCTGAAATTGACAGCTTGGCTCCTCCACTTCCGACCTTAGTTAGAAGTCACACACTAGACCCGGAAGTTGTTCACATTTTGTCTTCGGCCCACAAACCCACCACTAACAAGTTGTACCTCAGTAAGTGGAAGAGGTTTGCTATCTGGGCTCAACTCAAGGGCTTAGACCCTATCACTGCTCCTGTTCCAGAGGTTTTGAAATTCTTAACATCCCTATTTAATCAGGGATCTTCTGTCTCAACTATTAAAGTTCAACTAGCTGCTATCTCTAAATTCCATGAATCCACGGATCCTCCTTTGATGAGCAGCAGGCTATGCAAAACATTCATTAAAGGTGCGAGTCTGTTAAGACCACCAGTTTTTCATCCTGCACCTCCGTGGGATCTTGATTTAGTGCTTCGCGCATTAACATCTCCCCCTTTTGAACCGGCTGCTACATGCAATTAAAATATCTGTCATGGAAAACGGCATTCTTAGTGGCTATTACTTGGCAAGAAGAGTCTCAGAGCTTCAAGCCCTGTCTATTAAACCACCATATCTGATTTTCCACAAAGATAGAGTATCTCTTAGGCCTAATCCATCCTTTTGTCCCAAAGGTCTGCTCTAGTTTCTGTCTTCAACAATCTCTAGAACTACCAGTTTTCTTTCCAAAATTCTCTAATGAAGCAGAATACACTCTCCATAAATTGGATGTTCACAGACAATTACGCTTCTATTTAGACAGGACTCAGCAACTTCGTAAGTCAGACCAGTTGTTTGTGTCCTTCTCAGATAATAAATTGGGCCAAACTATCACAAAAGCTACAATCTCAAAATGGATTAGAGATTGCATAACTCAGGCCTATTCTTCTTCAAATAAGCAACTTGCATCATCTATCAAAGCTCATTCTACCAGAGCTATGGCTACTTCTATAGCTTTTCACTCCAAGCTCGCTATTTCGGAAATTTGTGCTGCGGCTACTTGGTCCAACCCGCACACTTTCATTTCCCACTACAAATTGGATGTGGCATCTAAAGGACGAGCTTCATTTGGTTCCACGGTACTCAGGAGTGTTTTCCAGTGAGCCACCCAGGATTCAGGTGCTAGGACGCTGTCCCATCATTCAGAATGTAGGCGAGATAGGATCACATAACATCTTTTAGTTATGTACTCACCATAACTTCAGATGTTTGGGATCCATCTCGCCTACATTCCTGATACCCACCTCCTTCCCCTGCCTTGCAGATCAGAAGAGATAGAACGGTTTTGAGCTCCACTGTTTTTATCTTGTTTCATCTGACGATGTTATATAAGCAGGGTATGCATGTGTGCATGTATGCGGACAAACTAGATCTGGGGGACTGATGGTGGTGCATCCTGGGATATAGTAAGCTCAGCCAATAAGAGACTTCGCTCTTTGGCATAAGCGTGCCGAGTCGGAGCCGAGGGATCGGCTCCGAACCCATCATTCAGAATGTAGGCGAGATGGATCCCAAACATCTGAAGTTATGGTGAGTACATAACTAAAAGATTTGATTGCTTCCCATTAGGGGGGCACCTGACATCTGGGGCAATAAAAACTGATGTAATGGTGTCGGCTGCATGTTTTATATCCCTGACGACTTGATGTCATGGAAGAAGGGACAGCAACTGACACAGGACCCAAGACTTTGTTAATCAGGCCGACTGAGGGCTACTGCAAGCAGATAACCCAAATGTGATGACTGCAACAGCGAATACACTCAAACATCTACATTTATGGTACGTGTACACAACTATACTTTTACAATGCCCCTTTTAAGAAGTCAGGTAATTGAATGATGTAATGTGTTTTACTTACTGTCATTGGTTCTTGCAGTTTTAAAAGTTTTATGTAAGACACACTTAGAAAAAATGCTGTATTCAGGTCTGATGAAGCAGGGATTTTACTCGTGAAAGCACTAACCTAATTGTTTTGTATTTTAATAAAGACTGGCTGTGTTTCAAACTCCGCACTGGATTTTATTTAGCATATTTACTTTTTCTAAAGGTCCCTACCTTCAAAATGCTGACCCTGTCAGCCCTTTTCCCACTCCTAATTCCAGAAGGATTCCTGGCAACATGAGATATAAAAGATGCTTACCTCCACATCCCAGTAAAACCCACCTACAGGAAATTCCTGAGATTTTTGGTGGGTTCCTCTCACTTGCAGTTCTCTGCTTTGGACTCTCCACTGCACCCAGAGTCTTCACAAAATGCTTGGCACCAGTGGTTGCTTACTGTAATTCAAAGGGAATGCAGATATTTCTTTACCTGACGACATGTTGATCCAGGCTGCCAGCCATGAAATCCTCCAAAGGGACATCCACTTTGTGATGGCCCTCCTTCAGTCACTGGGATTCCAGATAAACTTCCCAAAGTCTCATCTACAACCAACCCAAGACGTTGTGTATCTCGGGTGCAGGATCCGCTTAGACCTCATGGAGGCATACCTACTCCCACCAAAAGTAAACTCATTGACAGAGCATCTCCTTCTGGTCCTTCACTCCACAGAGTTGACTGCAAGGCAGTACCTCAAATTAGTGGGCTGCATGGCAGCTACCACACCAATGCTTCCTTTAGCAAGACTGCACATGAGGAAGTTATAATGGTACCTTTGGTCAGTCTGGAAGCAACACAACCATCCTCTGGAGCACATTGTGCCCCTTTTACTCTGCTTAAAAAAGGAAATATTATAGTGGTTGGCACAGGTGAAGCACAACCCAGGCCTTCCTCTCCAACCACCTCAGCCCAGACTGGTCATGCACACAGATGCCTCAGACCTGGGTTGGGAAGCTATTCTCTGCCACCGAAGGATGCAGGGTCTGTGGCCAAATCCCCACAAATTAGAACACATCAGTGCCAGAGAGATGAGGGCAATCCTTCTAGCCCTCCAGGCATTTCTTCCTTTCCTACAACAGGGACCACTTCAGATATACACAGACAACACCACTGCACTGTGGTATATCAACAAGCAGGGAAGGACCAAGTTCTACCTGCTCTGCAGACTTCCCCCTTTGGTTTGGGGATTTGCCACCTCACTGGGAAATCACTCTGCAGCTGATCTACATTCCCTCTCTCCACACCTCCCAGGCAGATTATTTGAGCACAAATAACCCCGAATGGATGCGTCACAGATATGTCTTCCTGGATCTGAATCACAGGTGGGGTATACCTCAAATAGACCTGTTTGCCTCCACTGTCAACAGGCAATTTCCTGGCTTTTGCACCAAGACACCAGAACCTCAGGCACTGGCAACAGATGCCTTCTCAATTTCGTGGAAGGGGAACTATCTATATGCATTCCCCTCTTCCCACTCATTCAGAAGGTCCTGCTGAAAATACAGCAGGACAATCCAAAAATCTTGTTGGTGACACCCTACTAGCCCAGACAGTACTGGTTTCCTTTGCTCCTACATTTGTCCAAGGTCAGTCACCGCAAGTTACCCCCCAGAGTGGACCTTCTCACACAGCACAAGGGGTCACTAATTCACCCACAGTGGCAGCTTCTGCAACTAATCCTGTGGCTGAAAAGATTTTGATCCCCTTCAGACACCTTTACAATGAGGACATGGTCAGTGTCCTGCAGGAGGCCAGGAAACGAAATACAAGAAAATCATACCTTTCAGAGTGGAAAATATCCCTATTTGGTGTCACAAAAGACAGCTGGACTCGCTTCTTAGTGAACCTCTCTAGTGCTGTCTTTTCTGTGTGAACTACTACAGACTGGATTGGCTTATTCATCCATCAAAGCTCATCTGTCTATTTCTGCATGCCTGCCTGTCTCTGGATCCCAATTAGCATCCAGACTTCCTTCCAAGCTCTTCCTTAAAGGGGTACTTCACCTCAGTCCTCCCAGGAAACCCTCTCCTCCACCTTGGGAGCTTAACTATGTGCTTGAGAAAATTACGCTCCAGCCCTTTGAGCCAGCAGATAAAGCTTCCCTACAGCATTGTACTTGGAAAATTGTTCTGTTAGTGGCCCTGACCTCAGCCAGAAGAGTATCAGAACTCCAAGCCTTATGGCTAGTCCTCCTTTCCTCATTTTCCACAAGGACAGGGTTACCCTCAGGACAAACCCGTCCTTCATGCCCAGGGTAGTGAATGACCTGTCCCTCAACCAGGCCATACACTTCCCTGTCTTTTTCCCAACCCCACAAGGAGACAGTGAGAGTGCTGTACATTCCCTGGATTTACACAGACAAATCAGGTTCTACCTGCACAACACCAAGTCTATCAGACAGACTGACCAGCTTTTCGTATCCTTCCACCCTAGAGCCCTGGTGAAGGTAGTGTCCAAACAGACTATTTCTACTTGGATCTCCAAGGCCATCACCTTCTGCTACCAGTTCCATGGTAAGTTGGTTTCCAAAACCACAGCAGTATTTAGTGAATCTAATTGTACTATGTGTATAGCACATAATACTGCAGATGGCACAGAAAAAATGGCAGATGTGCAAGCATTATTATTTTTTGTCACTCCTGGCTCTGCCTCACTGAGAACATCCAGGCTCTTTTTTTCTAAATGCTTGTTTTATAGAGCTAAGCTATTCAGGCCTTAGGCGATGGAGAAGTACAAGGAAAGCTAACAGTGTGGTTAAAAACCTGACACCTATTGGAATTTGCTTTCAGATGGAGCAGTGTCTTATTTGCTAGTATTCAGAAAGGCCCATCTCAGTTGTTGTGGTTTAAATGGGGCCAATATCAACATCAATATCACAGGATTCAACGTTATGGGAGAGGTAGTATCTCATCTCAGAATGGGCATGTATTAAGATGGTGAAATTCCCAGCAAGAAAAGGTTTACAGTGGTTCTTTTTCTGGGGAGAGACAGTTGTAGCAGCAACTCTGAGGACATGCATGCCTAACTGTACCCACCATTCAGATACAGTTGGGTGTTCATTTCATAGGTTCATAGGTTCAGACTAGGCTATCTGCCCTGGGGCAATTATAAGCCTAGCCCGATTCTGTATGGCTTACGCCACGCCTTGATTTGAGTATACTGTGCCCTTTTTAAGGTTTAGTTTACTGTGCCTCTGTCTTATAGTGACACGGGAGTAATCCCTGGGACAAACCTACGATCCCCCATCCACCTATCGAGATTCTTCTTGAAGAGATTCAGTGAGGTGCTCTGCCTCACATGAACTGGAATTCTATTCCAGAGCAAAGGGAGCCTCTGGGTTATGAACCTGTCCCTCCAGCAAGTTCTATTTATTTCTGTGCTGAGGTTCAAGTCCCTCGAGCGTGTGGCTCTAAGGGATTTAGATTTACTGAGGTGGAGCATGTCCATTAATTCTGGATTTGACATAGCTTTGTATGTCAGGCATAGATCGCCTCAAGTAGGCGGTATGCAACTGAGTAGAGCTGGAGTTTTTAACCGAGCAGCATATGGCATCTGTTTGAGACCCTTGATCCTCTTGGTGAGATACTTTTGGGGTCTTTCTAATTGCTGCAGGTGTCGGGTAAGGTACATCCCAAAAGGGGCATTGTATTCTGTGATGGGCCTGATGAGGGATGAATAAAGGGCACGATTACCTCTCTTGATCTAGATGTGAAACCCTTTGTGATGAGGTGGGCTATGTAGAAGGTCTTTCTAACCACTTTGGCAATGTGGTTTTCAAAGGAGAGATTGCTATCAACTTGGGTCCCCAGGTCCCTAATAACTTTCTCTGTACTTAATGGGTTTCCACCTATGTGGTAATTTGTGGGCACATTGTTTTTGCCAAAGGGTATGACTATACATTTTTTGGCATTTAGCTTTAAACCATGGCGCTGGCACCAGTTATCTGTCTCTGTGAGACCTTTTTGAAGGATGTTTGTGTCAGCTGGAGAGTCGATTATGGCGCCCAGTTTGCAGTCGTCTGCGAACTTGGTGAGCCATAGTCCTCCCACGTTTGCCTGTACCTGGGAAAAGTATATACCGAACAAGAGTGGTCCCAGGACAGAACCCTGTGGGACACCACTTTTGACCGGTTTCGAGTCTGACATGGCTCCAGCAACTCTCACTCTGTGGGTTCTGTCTTTGAGCCAGTTTGTGACCCATCTTGTGACATAGGGGTTTATATTTAAGCTGGATAGCTTATCTATGATGCCCGAGTGGGGTATTGTGTCAAATGCCATTGCAAGGTCCAGATAGGCTGTGTGGACTACCTTCCCTTCATCTATGGCTTTGGTGACTGTTTAGAAGAAGTCAACCAGGTTCAAAAGGCAGGATCTGCCCTTGACAAAGCCAAACTGGGTAGGATCTAGTGTCTGTAGGTCCCCAATGTCTTTGTTTATGAGCTCCATGATGATCCTCTCCATAGCCTTGCAGACTAAGCTAGTCAGGCTTATGGGGCGATAGTTTCCAGGGTCCGTAGAGGCTCCACCTTTGTGGAGTGGGACCACTGTTGCTGTACGCCATTCTGTGGGCACATATCCTGTAGTGAGGCTGAAATTGTATAGCTGTTTTATTTGAGGGATTAGTTCCTCTTGGAGTTCATGTAGGACGCAACCTAGGATGCCATCTGGTCCCATGGAAGCAGTGTTTTTTGCTTTGGAGAGGGCAGCCTTCACCTGAGCATCAGAGATGTTTGGGAGGCAGCCCTCTGCCGGGATAGATACTTTCTCTTTTGGGGGGGAGGGGGTGGAGAAGTTTGCACTGAACCTGTCTGCCAGGATATTGGCGATGTCTGTGGGTTCAGTGTATTTTTTGTCGTTTAGAATCAACTCAGAACAAGTCTGGGAGTTGCATCCCAGGTTCCTAACATAACTGAAAAAAGCCTTATGATTGTCTTTGGTGTCCTGTGCAATTTTTCTCTCGAAGCTGGCCTTGGAGGATTTTATGAGGGATCGTAATTTTTTGCTAGTACTGATCAGAGATGCCTTCCCTATTAGGGATTTTGCTCTATCATGTAGTAGCTTCCCCCTCCTGTTGTACAGTTTATTTATGGCAGGGGGCCACCAGACTGGACGCCTGCCTTTGGATGATTGTGTCTTGGTTTTGTTTGGGATAGCATGATCCATGCATTCCTGGAGATGTCCGTAGAATGCGTTTATATAGGATTCTGCAGTTTGGGCCGTAGTTTCCACTGTCCCTGGGGCCTTGAAAGATTCCACTTCGGTTTTGAGAAGTGAGAAGTTCGCTTTTGAGAAGTTTTTCACTGTGGTTTTCTGCGCCGGGTTGTGGGGTCGGGATGTGGACATCCAGTGAAATTAATTTATGGTCTGATCTTACCAATGAGGGATATACTTCTGGTGTGGAGCATAGAGTCCCCATGTTGGTAATGATCAGGTCTAGTATGTTGTCCCCTCTTGTGGGAGTGGTGACTAGTTGTTCCATAGCATTTGAGTTTATAATTTCCAGGAACCTTTGGGCTAAGGTGCTGGGGCTTTAGTAGTGCTCCCAGTCAATGTTTGGGTAGTTGAAGTCGCCCAATATAATAGTGTTCGGAGAGATCTTCATGTTCTCCAATGTTTTCAGGAAAGCCGAGTGGGATTCCTGACTTTGAGAGGGTGGTCTGTAGGATGCTATAAACTGAAAAGCAGTCTTGCCCACTGTTAGTTGCACATGGATGGTCTCCGATACTTCATGCAATGCCACTAACCTGGAGGTGTGGATATCCTTGATAAATATGGAAACTCCCCCTCCTTTTGTGGTTCGGTCCGGGTTTTGGGGTTTCCCCTTGCATGTGTCTATGTCAATAGCCGTCATGTGCAACAGATGAGCAAGGGATGTTACTTCAGAATGCTAAGAAAAATTCCTTTCCTTACTCCGCACTGTACTTCCAGACATCCCACCTCATCAAAAGAGAGTGACAAAGTTAGCAAACCACCTTCCTAGTAAATTGAGCTATTTAAGACGTCCCACCAGACAAGAAAGGGCACAGATTGTTTTCCATATTGCTTTTGGTATTTAAAAAAAAAGGCCTTTCCATATTGCTTTTGGTATTTAAAAAAAAAAGCCTTAGGACAGTCCTAGACCTAAATAACCTAAGTTATTTTCCACTGGCAGAATTTCTGATGGTCTTGGTGGAGATGGTTCTTTCTTGCCTTTCCAAGGGAGACTGCCTATGTTTGATTAACCATCAGCATGTGTACCTATGTACAAAAATTGCTAAGGAGTTAAATAGAGTCTTGTGTTTCCAGGAAGAAGTCAGCCATTTTCTATTTTGGACCTCATTTTAGTCTCCTGTCAGCCCCTATGGTGTTCATCAAATGTATGATCATTGTGGCAACATGCCAGAGTGTGCAGGGAACCAAGATATTTTGCTTTGCATGACTGGCTCCTAGCCTTCCCATTTCTGAAGTTTATGGTAATTGCAAGAAACTCCTTACTTTGTCTAATTTGTCTGAGCATTATGATGAACACTACAAAGTTGCAAATGGAGCTTTCGCAGATCATAGTTTTCATAGGATGTTTCTTGGGCAGTTTGGATTTTAAGACAAGTTTCAAGAAAGATTTTTCTCCTTTACAGAGAGCAGCATCTCTTCTACGGAGGGATATTGCCTTATTATGTTTGCCTGAAAACTGTAGGCGTTGTTGTAGCAACTATGTTTATGATAAAATATGCACATTATCACCATAGCCAAGTGCTACACTGGACTCTGTGACCTATGTGGATCCATCCTTCAGGTCTTCCCACACACCATATCAAAGTGGAGTCTCACTGCAAATCTGATTGTGGGCGGCCTCTTCCATCTTCATTTTCCCTTATTGAAATTTGTGGATGCATTTGCCCTGGGGTAGGGAGGACATTTTCAGTGTAAGACCATCTAGAGTGTGAGATCACCTGCAGCTGCAAAATCTGCATATAAAGTTGTTGGAGATGAGGGTGTCCTTTTGACTCTGCAGGCCATTCCCTCAGGGTACTCTTGCCATAAACACAAAAATGTGGTATAGTTGTGTAGAACTTAATGTTCATGATATTGATCACTGCTGCAGTATCCTTAGCTATGTGAGCTGGTTATATCCTGTGGGTATAACAGCTAGCCAGCTTCCAAAGCTTCAGGGCACTTTCCAAGCATCCAACGCATTAGTCATCTTGAACTGGGCTGACTAAAAAGACAGGTTTGGCACCAAGCCCTTTGGTGCTTTCCTGCCATAAAAGAGAGTGCTCCTTTTGGGCTTTTGAAGATGGGCAGTCAACTTGTGATGTTCCATTGTTGGCCAGAATAGTTCCGTTTGGGGAAAAACCTTTCACAGTATAAATTTTTTTTTATTGTACTTTCCTGTGTAGGAATGTTTTTTTTTTTTTGAAGCTAGGAGTGTATGCTTTTAAGACTTTCAATGAGACTTACTTTTAAATGGGACCACACTTTTTTCCTGCCAGTTTAGAAGTTTTTTTTTTCTGTAGAGAAACTGCATGTATTTTACTTTTTGGGGCTGACAAAGTGTTTTCAAATGTTATTTTACTGTGTTTTTTGTGAAAAAAGAAACTTTTAAAGACCTTAAACTTTTACCGGCATTGTTGCTCGTCTTCTCTGGGAAAGAGGTACCATTTTTGTCATGATTATGGAACAGACTACCAGTCCCATGGTCCGTTTTTTTTTCCAGCCACAGAAAGAAAACATTAAAGTGTATTGGTCATGTTCTGAAACATGTTCAAGTAACAAACTTTTAAAGTTGAGCATAATCTCCTTGCCATCTACGGAACCAAAATATAAAGTTGTTCGTGCAGCAAGTACACTGTTGTATTTTATTTTGTTGTTATGGACGGCCCTCTGGATTGCTTTCTCAGAGATGAAAATGCCTGCTATGACATCATGAAAGGCTGAAACCTCAATGCCTCACTTCCTAAATGAATGCATAGATCACTGTATTGTCATGCTAAATGCATCAGTTGTAGTTTCTTATTCAAGGGTGCCAGAAGCTGTTGAAGGCTTGGGAGGGACAGAGGGCATGAAGGGCATATAGTGATCTAAAAAGGGCAATTTTTTAAGACTATTTAGTGCTGTGACAGATGACAGCCAATATTAATTCACCTTACCATTCTGAACTATCCACTGATAGGATTTACAAGAATGGATAACAGAGTTATTAGCTGGCAACAGGAGTCAAATAATTTGACCTGTGTGTGTATTTGATTGTTGTAGTACTTGAACATCTGCAATTGCTTTGTAACTAGTAACTCAGTTGATCTAGTTCCGACTGTAATCCCAGCAGCATTCCATACTCTTTATATTGTGTGGCTGGAAATATGTAAGCTCTGGTAATTCTAAAGTGTGGATATTTCCAGCATCACAATAAAGAGTACATTGGGCTCACAGGACTATGATCAGATATAGGCAAACCTCAAAACCTTATCTTATGGATCTGATTTCATTATTCCTCACGACTGGGTCTTTGATCTGATGTCGGATCTGATCTGGCACTTCACAGACATAGATTCAAGGCTCAAGCTCCTCCCTCTCCCATAATCCCCTTCTGCACTCTAACCTCAAATCTCGTTTGCCACATTTACGCATGGACGTGATTCCTGGCTCAGAGCTGCTTTCATTGGTTTTCACAAAAATTTTTAGGATAAGTTCTTCTTAAATTTTTAATATAAGTGCTTCTTTTCTTTGTTAAGTTTAATTATTTTTTCTTATATTTATCCTCCACTCCTGTTTCTAGTTGTCACTGGTATTAGGCTTTGTGGTAATCCCACTCCCTTCCTTAGTCGGCACTTGGCACCTTTTTTGATTTCTGTCAGGCTTAGGCTTTTTCCTAGACATAGTTGTGGTAGTTCTCCTCTTCTTTGTTACATTTTTTGACAGATGTTTTTTGCTGTTTGAGGGTTTTTTGCTCACATGTGTGTGTGCTAGAAAGTATGTCTGAGAAAGATAAACCTATGGGTTTTAAGAGGTGCTCTTCTTGTAGGCATAGGATGCCAAATTCTGATGCCCACAAGAAGTGTGTTTATTGTTTGGGTGCAGACCACCTCAAGGCTGATTGCTCAGTTTGTGTGGCATTCAACCCTTGAGTGCTGGCAGACTGCTGAAACAAATTGTTGCTGAAGGGCATGGTTCAAGAGGGACCCTTTGTCTCTGTGTCCCAGTCTTCTGCTGGCCTTAAGGAATCCAAGAGGAAAGCCCCTTCTGTTTCCTTGGGTGCTTCTGCTCCTGTGTCTCAAAAACACCCTAGGCTCTCAGATTAGAGATCGCTGGATCAGAAATTGTCTTTGGCCGTCTTGGATCCGGTGTCTCAGGATCAGTCCATAGGTTCCAAAGTCTCTTCGGATCAGAGGCCCTGGGATCCCATTGCAGTTCGGTCTCCCTTGGCTCCATCTGTTATCTCGGATTTGAGGAAGGTGGTTCAACAGATGTCAGATCCGATGTGTTAGTTGGATCCAGCATTACTTCTTGAGGGCTGTCCTTTCAGGATCCACCAGGGATCCAAAGCACTCAGCTCCAAGGCATCGAAGCAGATCTTCAGCCTGGGGGCATCATAGGGTGGTTTTGGGATCCAGGCTTGCTTTCCCAGCTAAATCCACCCATATTTCAGCCTCCTCTAGATCCTCTAGGAGCCTCTTACCCACAGATATGGACAGCATGATGAGCTTTCTTAGTGCCCATATAGAGATGGGTCTCTTGGCATCTCCAGCCCACTTGGGGTCTGTGAGATCCCTGGCCCCAAGGTTGCCCTCTCTTCTTCTGATTCTCCCTGTTTCGGAACTCCATAAGGTATCAACTGGTCTGGGAATGCATACTTTCCCAACTCTATCAGAGTCCCTGACCAACTCGATCCCATTGCCATCAGATCAGAGCGGGTCTCGGCTCCAAGAGGTCAATGCTGAGTCTCTGTGGAGGGCATCAGGTCTGGGCTTGTCAGATCACGCCTTCCTTTAGGGGCCTTGGCCCTCAATAGCTTGGGGCCAGTACTGTCTGGAGGGCCGGGATCCAGGGTTAGCTCCACTCTTTTTTCCCAGGTGGCTTCGTCTACCGGGGATGAGGAGGGGGTTTCCTTGAGTCCTTCAGCTTTTCAGGTGGCAGAGTGGACTTTCTCCAGGTCTGGAGTAGCATCTTCCCCCCTACTGGGTACGTCACAGCCCATCATTATTCTGAGCGTTAAATCCCTCCATCCTGTTCAGAGTCAGTCCTCCCGAGATAGCCTTCAGGTGGCATCCAAACCCCAAGGAGTTCCCCTCTTTTCAGAGCCCACCCCTGAGCTCCACATAGAGGAGGTGCCACAGAAGACAGTGCAAGAGGAGGCACGTGGACTCGCCCATGGAGTCTCTCACGGAAGATGCAGATTTTGATGAGGGGGGTTGGGTCCCCCAGGTCTCCGCCTGATGACGTCTCTTTTGGAGACATTCTGGAGCTATTAAAAAGAAAAGGTGGATGATCTTCCCAATCCCTGTCTTCTGAGGAATCTGTGTTCCTGAAGGCTTTTGGGATGAGCCCATCTACTTCCTTGCCCCCCCCCCCCCGTGGACAAACTCATCGACCTTATTGCAGGGCATGGAAGTAACCTGACACCGTGGAATCGGTTCCTAAGAAGGCTGACAGTTCTTGAGCTCTCCTATAGACAGGATGCATTGGAGCAAAGGCGTTCCAGTCAATGCCATTGTGGTCGCTGTGGCCACCAAAAAGGAGCTGGCCGAACAGAGCTACACCATCCAACCCTTGAACAGGGAGGCTTTGACAGACATGGCAACTGCATCTACGCTTCAGCCACATTTGGTCTGAGACCTCTTAATTATATGGCGTACTTTACCCACTTCCAAAGAGACCTGGTTACTGAACTATCTAAATCTCTTTCAGAGATAGTCAGCGGAGGACCTCAAGAAGGTCTCTTCCAAGCTCACCACTCTATTGTCATTTCCTCAATGTTGTTGGTCTCTAATGCTGCAGAGTGGCTGGTGTAGGCAATGCCATGAGGCGTCATGCATGGATGCGGTTGTGCGAGTTTGTGGAACCCTTCAAGGAGTCTTTCACGAATGCCCCCTTTGGCTTCTCGCTTTCTAGACCATCAGTCAAGAAGACGTTGACCCATAGTGACCAGGAAGGGAAGACTCTGTTGGAATTGGGGATCAAGTTTTCTACACCCTAAATGTCTTTTTCCAAGAACCAGAGGAGAGGTAAGAAACTGTGGTACCAAAAGTCTGAGTTTCTTCCAGGATGCTTCAGAGAATTCCTCTTCTAGCGGCAAGGGAAGAGGGTTCAATGGTTGAGGCCGCCCTAGAGGCAGAGGGGGTCCTCAGAACCAAGGCTTCAGGGAACCTTTCTCTGAGAAGCCCTTTCAGCATCCCTGAGGTGTTGCCCAACTGTCCTGCCATGGAGGCAGTCAGGGGTCGGCTCTTGTTGCACCCAAACGCCTGGACAGCCATAACAAATGATCAGTGGGTGCGCAAACTCATATCCAGGGGTTATTGCATTCCCTTTTCCCAGCCTACTCCAAGTCCCAAGAGAGTTCTCCCTGATGTGCCAACTAGTCAGAGATAACTGGCCCAGACAGAAAAGTTTTTAAAACTTCTAGAAAAAAGAGCTATCCAGGAGGTTCCAGCAGGACAAAGATTGTCTGGAACTTATTCTCGCTTCTTTTTAGTGCCAAACAAGACTGGAGACCTGCTTCCAATTTTGGACTTCAGTAAGTTTAATATGTCTATCTGTACCTGGATGATTGGCTCCTCACAGTGCCCATAAGGCCTCAACTGATATTGCCGACTCGGTACCTTTTGCAGACCTTTGGCCAGTTTTAGGTATTATGGTCAATGTAGCCAAGTCGAAATTGACTCCTTTGCAAAGCCTGGAATTCATAGGGACCCAATGCAACAACACAGTGACAGAAACTGCAGCTTTGCCCCCTCAAAGAGTACACTTGATCAGGCAACAGGTCAGGGTCATTCTAGAGGTCCCGTCACCGCCAGCGCATCTCGTTCTCAAGGCCCTAGAGTCCATGTCGGAGGCTATACTCCTTGTACTTTTGGCGAGGTATTACATGCGAGTATTTCAGTGGATGCTAGCTGTCCAGTGGTCCATTCTTTATCATCTGATGTCTGTGCCAATCCCGCTGACACCCATTTGCAGACAACATCTACAGTGGTGGCATCTTTCAGAGGATGTCTTCTGAGAAGCACCCTTTTCGCTTCCCCCTCCCATGGCCACAATGACCACAGACGCATCCCTGCTAGGGTGGGGGTGGCGTGGAGCATTTTCAGGGCAAAATGGTCCAAGGTACATGGTCCTCTACAGAGACCAAGTTGCACATAAACATTCTACAGATGAGAGCAGTCGTCTTGATGCTGCTAGCTGTGCAGAGAGGCCATGAGAGTATGGGAATGGGTGATTTCTTCCATTCACTTTCTTCTTGCAGCACACATAGCCAGGGAGTCCAACATGTTGGCAGACAGACTCAGTAGGTCCATTTTGACCCCACATAAGTGGTCCCTGAGTCCATCAATGGTGTCTCAGATATTCGGCCAATGGGGCCAGCCTTGCTGTGACCTGTTTGCATCCCCAATGAACAACAAATGCAGCAGGTACTTCACCCTGATTCCGCCAGAGGGCCAGTCCCTGAGGAACGCTGTAGTCCACAATTGGCCTCCAGGTCTCCTTTATGCTTATCCACATATCCCGTTGATCCCCAGGGTATTGCAGAAAGCCCACAGACTGAAGCATTCCATGATCCTCATTGCCCCTTTCTGGTCTCGTCAAGTGTGGTTCCCCTGCCTATGGTCTCATGTGAAATATCCACTTTAGATACTGGATCCCTTACTGGATCTCATCTCTCACCCCTCAGAAATGCAAACTCCGAACCTTCAATCTCTTCATCCAACCACATGGTTTCTCCACTTCCCATGATACTAAGAGAGTCCACACTGGCTTCTCCTGTCAAGAAAATTATTCTACCCTCTCAGAAACCGTCAGCTCAAAAACTCTATAACAGCAGCAAGTGGAAATGTTTTTTCCTTTTGGGCTGCAGAAAGGAATCTTGACCCTTTCTCGGCTCCAGTTTTAGATATTCTTCTGTTTTTATCATCCCTTTATCAAGAAAGGTGCCAGTTTCCCTACCATAAAACTGCAATTGGCGACCATTTCTAATTTTCATGTTAATAGGGAGCCACTTTTCCTCCAGACTATGTAAGGCCTTCATAAAAGGTGTTCTTCTCAGGCCTCCTGTCAAAGATCCTTCTCCCTCTACTCTTCCCTCATTAGGCCAATCATCGAGTACAATGCCCCATTTGGCATGTACCTCACTAGACACTTGCAACAACTGGAGAGGCCGCAAAAGTACCTCACAAAGAGGATCCTAGTCCTTAAACACTTGTCCTGTATGGGCAGACTCAAAAAAACTCCAATTATTCTCTGTTTTGTATCGCCTACTTAGAGGCAATCTCTGCTTGACTTACAAAGCCATGTCAGACCCAGCTCTAGATAGAAATGCTACATCTAAAGAAATCCCAATCCCTCTGCACCACATGCTCCAGAGACCTCAACCTCATTACCACAATCAACAGAACATGCAAGAGGGACAGGTTCATAACCCAGAGACTGCCTATGCTGTGGAATAGACTTCCCATACATGTCAAGCAGAACACCTCACTGGCCCTTTTCAAGAGAAATCTTGATGAGTGGATGGGAAATAGAAAATTCACCCCTGGATCACTCCAGTGGTTCTTCTCTACAGAGGCATTAGGAACTAAGATCGGGTGGCACGATGCCAGGGTAATCTTATGGGCAAGGCTTGTAAAGGCTCCAGGGCCATTAGCCTAATACACACGTATGAACCTATGAACTTGGGATTTGAGTATGATGATGTAGTCTGTCACTCAAGGTCCATTCAAGCCATCTCATTCCTGTGATATTAAATTCCTGCTCTGGAAGACAGCATTTCTTGTGGCCATAACTTCAGCTTGGAGGGTCAAAAAAAAATTACTGGCTTTGTCATCCAAACTGCTATATATAATTTTTCATAAAACACGGTGGCCTTGAGAACTAATCCTTCCTTCATGCCCAAGGTAGCCACTGAAAATAATATCAAACAGTCTATTCAGTTACCTTTCTTTTTTCCAAATCATTCTAACAAAGGCAAATATCTCCTTCATACAGTAGATGTACATAGACAGTTAAGATTTTACTTGCACAGGACTAAATCTTTCAGGAAATCTGATCAGTTGTTTGTAGCCTTCTCCTTGAACAGACACAGTCAGACAGTGTCTAAGGTTACATACAGTCTTCCAAAAGGATTTCAAACTACATTTCCACTGTTTTTATTCTCTCAGGAACTTGGAGTTACTTCGTCTGCCTAAGGCTGACTCCCTTAGGTGGGTTGCTACCTTGTCAGCCTTCTCTGCGAGGGTGTCCATAGATGACATTTGTGCTACAGCCGTTTGGTTGACTCCTCACACCTTTGTTTTTCATTACAAAGTGGATATGGTCTCCAGAAATGGAGCATCTTTTGGTTCCATGGTGCTCAAGCACATCCTTCCATAGGGCCGCCCGGGATACTTTTGTAGCTGTGGTTTCTGACCGATTCATGAGGAATAATGAAATGGATAACATCAGATCAACAGTTATGCGCTTACCATAACTTGGCATCTGTGTTATCCTGTTTTATTATTCCTTACTTCCTACCCACCTTCCCCCATTGGTGCTCTGAGGAGGACCTGAGGTGGTTGGAGTCCTGGGCTCCTGGGCTACTTTTCCCTTGGTTTAAAGTTGGCATATATAGATATATATATATATATATATATATATATATATATATATATATATATATACTTTTCCCTTGGTTTAAAGTTGGTGTATATGTATATATATCTGTATCTACACACACACACACACACACACACACACACACACACACACACACACATATACATATTCACAGGAGTTCCTACAGCAAAATCAATTTGAGGGTTAGCGTGCAGAAGGGGATTATGGGAGAGGGAGGAGCTCGAGCCTTGAGTCTGTGTCTGTGAAGTGCTGATTTGAATCAGACATCAGATCCAAGAGATGCCAAGTTATGGTAAGTACATAACTGTTGTTTACTTGGCATGTAGAAACAAAAGCTGGATAGAATTAATGCTATATACACCACATGCTATTGCTACCTAATTTACCATTATGAGTTTTTCAGTCCAGTAATTTCTATCTCCACTGAAAGAAGCAATACTGAAATAAAATGCAAACTTGCACACAAACATGTAGGAACAAAGAAGTCAACCACCATCTGTGGAGATCATTAGTGTCTCAGCAGATCTTCCTAACTATTGGCAGGGTTAGAAGACCACATCATCCAACCTAGAAATTCAAATACAAGTATAATGTCTGCATATCACTTGCCAGAAGAACTGTAAGGCAGTATTAACCTTTCTACACAAGGTCAGATTGTGCAGATGGCATTATGGACTTCAGGACAGTGTATTACATTACCTCAGGGAGCTCGTCAGCACTGATTATTACTTTCACAGCTTTTGCAGCACAAAATGTAAGCAGTGATTAGCCCAGTGGGCATTTAGAGCAAACATTCTAAACTGTATATGTAGCAGCAGTTTTCAGTGCAAAATGGCATCTTACCGAATAGCTTTCAGTGGATGTGTTATTGATTCTGCATCCACCTTTCTCATGATGTACAGCCTAATGAAATATGTGTAGTTAAACTGCAGTACTGACCCACATCACAGGAAACATCTAGGTATACTTATTTATTTATTAACCAGGTAAGGTGACTGGTCAAACAAAAAATTTCAACCATGACCTAAGCTCACAAGAAGTAACACAGTGTTACACAATGAAAACATCAAAATAAGTCAAAGTACAAAGAACATAAAAAAATACAAAACACTCTAAACTGCATGAAAATGTAGGCTGCAAACAGGGCATCTAGTACTTTGTGAATTCCTTTAATGTAGCAAGGTCAATATGTCATACTGAAAGGAGAGCAACTATTATATACTGGCTATTTACAGAGAGTCAAACATTGTACCCTGATGAAGTAATTTATACATTATTCAAAGCAATTCAAATACTGTATCTAAGAGAACTTATTTACACATATATAGCAGGCATTTGAAGAACAGAACCTTACATACTGTTAATAACTAAGTACTGTATAAGTGATAAGTAAACCTACAGTATTATTGGTAGGATCAAGCACATCACCAAATCACAGTAGGTCTATATTTTAATTTGTATTACTTGCTGCACAATATACTCATTTAGTGATGTTGCCAAGGAAGTTATAATATATATTGTAGAGTTGAACTAAAAGAGATTACTTTACAATTTCCCAAAAAAGTGGATCCGTTATTCATTTCTCTGTACAAACTCTTTCAGAATTTCTGTGCACTTCAACTTGTCAGTCCTTTCTTTGCGGACATGCAGAAGTATTAGGTGATTGTATCTCTTCTCTGTCATAGTAGATCTTAAATATGATTTTATTCTCCGTTTGGTAGAAAATGTCCCTTCCCCAGTTGCTATACCCATTGGAACAGACAGGTAAATTTGCAGTAGCTTTGCTACTTCAGTGTACAGCATTTGCTGATGGTAGTCCTTGTCTACCAAAGCATCAATTGTAGTATCAATTGAGTGTACAGTTGTCACCTCTAGGAACACCTGCTTTTTAAGTCTTGGGATCAGCTGCAACTGTGCAGTCAGACTGTCAGTGTTTGTCTTTACCTCCATACATGCTCGCAACTTGAGCTGGAATTGCAAATGAAGTGTAATTGGCTGCTTGAAGCAGCATATTCTCCATAGAAGACAGTAAGGTGTATGTTTCCTGATCAAAATGATGGTTGAGTTCAGAAAGGCATGCATCAATAGACTCAAAGTACATTTGATGGCTAACGGTCTTTAGTGGAATCATGTTGGTGATGAGGTGTATTAACATTCTGTAACCTTGCTGGGACTCTGTGCTTTTTAAGAAGCTTTGGCTCTTTAAGAATATGCATTTGCCGAGCTCAGTCCTTGATGGTGTCAGACACATGATCAAAGTTATCACGTTGCCTTTGTAAGTTTAGCTTGAGCCTGTTTATGGCAGTTATTGTAGTTTGTACCATCAGTGCTTTTGTTTTTAACATACTTGCTACTTGTCCCGATACACTGAATATGTTATAGGAAACAATAAGTCTTAAAGTATGTTATCAGCTTTGTCATCGTTAACAACCCTCTGGCTTTACTTCATATATCAGAAGTCTTGTCATGTTGAAGACCTTGTAAAGTGTCATACAGTCTGTGATAGTTGGCTAAAATACCCTTAATGCTCTTTGCTCTAGCTGTCCATCTTGTTAGACAAAGTAAATGCAGTCCTATTGTACTGTGTGTCATCTTCTCCTGATGATATGTTTTCAAAATGAACTATTCTCCGAGGTGATGCACGAATGAATACAGTATCTTCCTGAATAGTAAGGCTAGATTTTGCACAGTTTTGCAACACCAAGTCTAAATGGCACAATAGACATTTAGAGCAAGTGGATTATTTTTTCTAATTCTGGTAGCAGTTCCAGAAATGCATCCACTCATGTTATAGCTGCCTCATTGTACGCCTGTCCTCTTAAGTTTTGCAGTAGCAAATTACACCTTAATAAAACATATTTCAGTGAATTTGTGATAGATTATGCATCTATATTTTCCGTCTTATACATTTCAATAAAATCTTCCTGTGTATAGTGAACTGCGGAAGTGACACCCGTCGGATACATACAGTCATCTGTTCATGCTGACTTGTGTCTCGAGATTCATCAACTATTATGGAATATAACTTAGATTTACACCTTATTTCATGTAATAAATTGCATAGAAGCTGATGAGCCATGATCCCCATGATTTCATTCACAACGTCAGAATTCTGATATGTTCCCTCCTGCACCCACTTAAGCAGCTATGTCTTCTGCCCTTGTCAGCATCATCTGTCTCAAGTTGCTTTCCTGTTCTTCTTTTCCATAAATAGATAGTCCTTGTCTTACTAATAATGATATTGAGGTCACCTGCTTTTGGAACAGTGTATGGTTCTTCAGTTGTATCTGGGAATATTGCTGGCTAAGTTGAGTAGCAATGTTCATTCTAGTGTTTTTGAAAGCACCGTAGTTCACAACAGCTTCACAGTGGAATGGGGGCAGTTGATGATTGTTAACTTTTTCAATTGCTTTCTTCCAGTCACTGAATCCAGTCAAACAGAATGTAGCCTCAGCACAGTAACGAGATGTAACGAGTTTTCTTGTCACCACACTACAGTAGTAATAACAGTATACAGATCCTTTGGGCAGGCCGTAGGTTAGCCAACAGAAAATGAACACTGTTGTGGTTCACTACTTCTGCATTCAGTTTTTGATTTACTTCTCACAATAGTTTGCTTAATACAGGTTTCTTTTACATTTCCTGGTTGGAAAATTTTATCAATATAGCTGCAACAAATGGAATTGCATTCTAGAAAACAGGAAAGATCAGTAGTCATACATGTTGGCTGAAATGGAGCAAGTGACATTTTCTCAGCTGCATGATAAGTACTTAAAAAAGTAGGGTTGTTTTTAAGAAGCAGTCCTCTACTTGCATTTCTTTTGTGACAGCCTTTGTCCAGGAGTGAAGAAATTTCACCTTGTTGGTATTCTGCATCTTCCAAGGTATGTGGCACTTCTGGAAGCTACTTCTGTAGCTAACAGTAGTGGTGGGAGCATCAAAATCTATATTTGAAGTGCAGCTGGTGCCATCACTGTTTTCATGGTTGTTGTGGTAGGCAAAATACATATCTAATGTCATCTTCCGGAAATCTTGTTCTGCTTTTTTCTTGAAACCGGGATGTTTACAATAATATTTTCAGAAGCAATTTCACATGCAAAATTGGTCTGTTCTGTTATGTTCTGGATGCTTGCAATGATAATGGAAAGGTCTAGTATGTCTGTGATGTTTTCAGTTATCACTGGTGGGATGAGATGTGTGTGTTGTCTTGGAACCAAACCAATAACTTAGCTTTTGTGGGATCTTTCCAGTAATATCTGTTAGCTCTTTGTGGCCTGCTTCCTCTTTCTGTCAGATTTTGGCATCTCTACTTTCAGATGATGGTCAGTCTGCCCCTTAGAGAATTGGTCAGCCTCACTGAATAGTGTTGTCCACAGTCAGGGTCACTATGTATCCTTGTCATAGGATTTTGTTACCTGCACATAAAATATTTACATTAAAGTATTAACAGAACATGTTTTCTACCACCAATGAAACATATTCTGTGTCCTCCTAGTATATTTTAGTACTACATAAACTCATCAGGTATTTATTCATTTTTATATCAAGCACACCACCGTTTACTTGATGTATATTTACTTTTTCAGTGTGGGGAAATAAGGTTTGTGTGCTTACTTCTCTGCATTTCTTATCCATTCAGTTACTTGCTAACAGGTATCACAGAATAACTCTTTCTTCAAACACTGAAGCCTCCAGTTTAGTTACAAGTACAGGCACTACTGCCATAAGCAGCTATGCAAGTGCAACCTTTGTTTCCAATGTCACACATAAAAAAGAATCATGCTAAAATGGTGGCAAGAAAACAACTTGGTTCACAGAAATAGATATCACAAAATATTTGAAAATGTTTGGAGAACATGTTAAGTTATAACCAAGCACATAATTTCAATTGTTGTTTTGATGTAATAAAGAAACTATTAACTTTAATCAACTACCTAAATAGTCAAAGTTATGCCAGCATCCTGGAATCAAATCCTGTATCTGAAAACATTCACACATAGGAAACATCTGCAGCTGTTCAGAGAGACAAAATGCAGGTAAATGCTTTAGATAAAATAGCTTGCAACAGTTTCTAAATATCAGATGAATGTGTTGGTTAAAAGCTACCTGATTTATAAATGCTAAGTTGTATTGTGAATACCTTATCTACTCCATTGTAAATAATGAGTAGGTTTGTCATTAAAGTTGCCTTTGTTTTTCATGTGCTACTTGAACCACGGTGATATGAACTTGAACTTTGTTGAATGTAGGTGCATGTGCCCACGGCTGTTTACTCTGTAATAAGTCTTGGACATGGTTAAAATGAGGTAGCTGAGCAGTCCACCTACATAGTTAGCAAGTAAAGTAAATATATGTGACCTTTACTGTCACCCTTTTACAAGGTCAAGTATCAAACAGAGTCATAGATGAACACTCTCTTCCATCCTAAAGAACAGTAAACACACACACACACACACACACACACATACACACTCTTAGACATATGTAAAATGATTACAGTTTAGTTCACATCATCCACAAATGGAAACATGACAATAACCTAGTAGTTACCAACAAAGAGTTTCACAAAATGAAAAAGAAAAAGCTATGATGATTGATCATGCTAATACCTGCTATATGAAAATTAAACAAGTATATGCGAAAATTGTAACTACCACCAATCTGCTTAGTTACACTGCTAAACAGCCACTACCTGTCTTGCCAAAAACGTATTATAAAATCCAATTATCATTGAGTCTACCATTCCAATCTTGTTATTGTTTTCTTGATAATAAAGTAATCTAACATGTCTTCTGCCCTGGAATGAACATTATGTAGGTCTCATAATAATAAATATGTCACTCACGCTAAGAGGTTCAACATCTTCCTGCATAGTAGCACTGATCAGTTCTACCCAAGATCACCTTTTAAACAGGGGTCATAGAGATAAAGCAAGTCGATCAAATGAAAAATGTCAAGCAATATGCATTTCTGTCCCTCAAACCCTAGATCAGTGTTGTCACAAATACCAGCATTGGCTCAGCTCTGCAGTTATATTCATAGGCCTAAGAGAGATGTCTTGCAGATGATTACATTATGCTACCCAAACCAAGCCTTTTGGCAAGAAAAGAAGTGGCAGTAAATCACAAATAGTTAAAGATTAAAAACAGGAACTGGGGCAGTAACTACTCTAACCCTACTTTGTGTAATGTGGTTACACAATTAATACAAAGTTACTTCCAATAAGTGAAGTCTGAGATCAAATGAAATGCATTTTTCTTCAAGTTTGTCAAGCTATAAAGCAACACAATAATATTACATCAGAATTAAAAGAGGAAATACATTTGTCATTGTTACAGCAGAAGAATAATCTCTTCACACATCTGATACCCAACAGATTGCAGTAGAAAAGATGCACACAAATCCTCTAACCAATTCAACAAATGCAACATGGTCTTACCATCAAACAGGGAATGCATACTTGCCCTGGGTATAGGCTTCCAACATCCACACCCAAGCCAAGACTACACAGTGATCATGTACTGAAATAACACAAACAAAACTTGGTGGCACTACTCGAGACTGGAAAGAGCTGACAAAAATGATCACACAATGAAAGGTATTAGCGCTTTCCTTCACATTTATTTAAGCGGAACTTCATCAGAAAAACACCATTCTTGCTGCAAAGCACACTCATATTCTTTTCAGTTGTCTAATCCAATAGCAAAGAGCATTTGATTAAAGTACAAATTAACTCAATTACTTAGTAAAATGATCAGTTAAATGGCTATTTCTGTACCATAGGTAGATGTTGATCTCAATATATAATTCATAAATAAACAATGTACAAAAAAATGCATTTTAAACACATTTTGAAGCACAGCATTAAATACACTGTATAATTAAATCTCATAAAACCTACCTTAATATGAGTTAATAAGATATATGACACACATTAAATATATTGCAAAAAAGCATCTAAAATGAAGCATTTATAAAATCCTATACTTAAGCAAACTCTTAATGTTAATATGTTCATTAAGTCCAGGTGACTGATCTGTTCTCAATAAAATCTGCCACCATAGCTCTCGTGTTTCGAGCAATTTATTATACTCATTTGTAAAATTAAAATCATGAATGTGTTCAAGAACAAAGAAATGGAAATTTTTAAATCATTACAAACCACGCTGTGCTTACGAAGTGCATTTAATGTGCTTTTGTCTTTAATGGCTTTCAAATGCTCATGAACTCTCACTTTGAGGGATCTAATAGTTATCCCAACATAAAAGCCATGACAGATGCTACAAAGACTGACATGCACTATATTTTTGCTGAGGAAGTTATAATAGCCTCTGCTTGTGACTACTTTAGCTAATTGGATAAAGTGTATAGTGCTACTATTGCACATAAACCTACATTGTTTGCAGAAGCCACATCCGAAAGTACCCAATTTTGGTAAACCTTATTTAACATCACTATAGGGGTAAAATTCCAATAACATCTTAAGATTAGTGGATTTTTTAACAATTCTGTGGATTCTAAGGACTCTAAGCAGTCTAAGAAATTAAAAAAATTGGAGGATTCTGTGACATCAGCTCCACAGACCTCGGAGCCGACTGTTTTTTCTTTTTGGAGCCGGCCCACAGCCTTGGAACTGGTATCCGAAGTGCCTCAATCTCCATTGATTCATTCGGCACTGTCGGTGCTTTCTTCTAGGTCTTCTGTCAGCCTGTTGGATTTGGAAATGGATCGATTGGTGCAGAAGCTCTTACAGGCACCTAGGCATTGCTAAATTGTTGTCTGCTCTGACCCAAGCAGCTTCAGAACTGAAGACCACTTCTCTTGCTTTGACTACTCCTCCTCCGAACCGTACCGGACCTTTGGAGCCAGAGGAAGCAGACATGTTGATCGTGGAGCCTTTAGAGGTGAGACCTGCTCCAGTGTCCTCAGCTCCATCCACTCTGACATCCTCAGCGCTGACCGGGGACTGTAGGAGCTGACACTCTTCAGTCGGATCCGGAGAGGATAGTCGGACCGACCTGTCAGTGCCGACTTTTCCTCTCGGGGCTTCGGCTCAGATGTGCTCGGCTCCTACCTCCGGCTTGGAGCCCATAGCCTCGGCGCGGGAGGGGTTAGCGGGTCCTTCGGATCTGTTGATTCCTTCACATAGGAGCCGTGGTGCCTTCAAGGTCATGAGGAGAGCCTTGTCCCCCAAGACATCCTCAACTTAAAGCCTTGCTTCCTCATCCCCTAAAGCGCCTGTGTCTGCTTCTGCTTCCATTGTCCAGGCTAGGCGTAGAGACCCAGAGTCTCAGGTAGCCTCACAGGGCTCCCACTGAGGAGGTTCCCAGGAAGAGATTGTGCAAGAGGAGACACTTGGACTCCCCACAGGAGTCTTTAACATCTGACACTGACTTGGATGAGTCAGAAGGGTCCCCCTCTGAGGATATCTCCTTTGCTGAGATACTCGAAATCCTTAGGCAGAGGGGTGATTGGCAGTCCAAAAGCCCTACTGAGGATGAGTCAGTTCTCCTGAAGGCTTTTGGGTCTCAACCCTCCACCTCTTGGGTGTCTCCACCCTTCAATGAGTTCATGCAGTTGGTCTGTCGGAGGGCGTGGGAGTCACCGGAGTCCATGGAGCCTGTTCCTAGGAGGCCTAACAAGTTTATATCAGCTCCACCAGATAAAACCTTCTTATCCAAAGGAGTCCCCGTTGATGCCATGATGGTGGCAGCGGCTACCAAAAAGGAAATGTCTGAGACTTCCTCATCTATTCATCCTCCTAATAGAGAGTCTAGGATCATGGATAGATATGGGAAACACATGTTTAGTTTAGCGACTTTTGCTTTCCACTCACTGAACTACTTAACCCATTTCACTAAGTTGCACAGAAATCACCTTAAGGAGTTGGGAGATACTCTTCAGGGTACAGTAGCTGCAGGGGCTTCTGACAAAGTTGCTGCCCAGCTTGCTACCCTAAATTCTATTGTCAACTCATCCATGCGTCTCATATATGCAGCTGATGGAACGAGTAGGGCAGCGGGTACAGGAATCGTTCTCAGAAGACATTCCTGAATGCGCTTGTGTTCCTTCGCAGAGCCCTTTAAGTCATCCTCCATAAACACCCCATTTGATGGCTCATCCCTTTTTTGGGCCTAAAGTGAAGGAAACTTTGACTAGGTGTGAACAGGAGGGAAAGACTGTGTCTGCCGTCGGAGTCCGTTTTTCCACCCCTACACTGCCTTATCCCAAACTCCAAAGGGGAAGAAAAATGGGGTTCTGGAAAGCCCAAGAAGCCTTTCAAGACACATGTAGTGAACCCCCATCTAGGGGCAGAGGGAGGTGGTAATAGTGGAAAACGCCACCCTTGCCGCAGAGGGGGTCCGCAACATCAGGGTGACGGAGATCACTTCTCTGGTCACTCCTACCAGCGCTCCTGAAAGGAGGCCCAGCTGTCCTGCTCTGGAAGCAGTTGGGGGTCGCTTATCTTTGTATCCAGACGCCCGGCAAGAAATAACAAAAGACTGCTGGGTACAAATTATCATTTCCAGTGGGTACTTCACAGCGTTCGCCACCCCCTCCCATCCATAAGTTGTATCCCAGACGTTCCACCCAGTTACAGGGAACAAGCAACCATAGAAGTCAACAAGTTGCTAGAAAAAGAGTCATCCAACCAGTCCCAGCAGCCCAAACAGGATCCAGAACTTACTCAAGGTTCTTTTTGGTTCCAAAGAAAGCAGGGGACTGGAGACCCATTTTGTACCTCAGCAGTCAAGGGAGTACACTCTGTCACTCTGCAATCATTTAGGCATTACAGCCAACTCAGAAAAGTCTGACTTGCCGCCATCATAGCATATCGTTTTTATCGGGGCAGAGCTAGACACTTCAACCACCACTCTAAGACTACCAATTGAAAGAATTTTCCTTCTTCGTCAGCATGTCAGCACATTGGTATCGAAAGACAGAGCACCAGCTTCAGAAGTTCTGAAAGTATTGGGTTTGATGGCTGCAGCAATCCTAGCCATACCATTAGCAAGAATGCATATGCACATTCTACAATGACTGTTGTTCACTCAATGGTCTTACCAGGAACTTCCAATGGATCACACAATTTTGATTACGAGCTTTTGCAAGAAAGATCTCCATTGGTGGTTGACGTCTCTTCACGTCACCATAGGGATGCCCCTTTGTGCTACCCCCTCCAGTAGCCACTGTGACCACGGACGCTTCCCTGATAGGGTGGGGGGGGGCATTTTCAGGGAAAAACTGCCCAAGGCACATGGATAGATCTAGAGTCACATTTGCATATCAATGTTCTGGAGATAAGAGCAATACTTTTGGCATTGCAGTACTTCCAGGACTCTCACCCTAGGAACGATTGCAATTCAGGCAGACAAAATGTCAGTAGTCCTGTACTTGAACAAGCAGGGGGGGAAACCAAGTCTTACCCCCTTTGCCGAGAAGCCCTCAGAGTTTGGCAATGGACTGTTTCCTCCAAGTGCTTTCTGTTGGCAACGCACATCCCGGGGAGATCCAACGTGATAGCAGACAAACTGAGCAGGGCAATCTTGTTGCCGCACAAGTGGTCCCTCAAGAAAGAGATTGCGGACAGGGTTTTCCGCAAATGGGGTCAGCCTTGCTGCAACCTTTTTGCCAGCCACATCAACACGAAATACAAAAGCTACTTTGCCTTGATTCCTCCTCCGGGAGAAGCCCCAAGAGACGCACTCGTACACGATTGGCCCCCTGGGTGTCCTCTATGCATTTCCACCAATCCCATTGATACCCAGAGTTCTACAGAAAGCAAAATTCCCTGGGAAGGACCATCATTCTTATAGCCCCTCATTGGCCTCGGTAGATTTGGTTCCCATTCCTTCAACATCATCTCTTGGAGGATCCCTGGATTCTGGACCCAGTTCCAGACCTTCTGACACATCTGTCGGGGGACCTCCATCCTTCTCTGCAGACACTGAAGCTGACAGCTTGGCTGCTGCAGTTCCCCTCATAGTCAGGCTTCGTAACATCTCCAATGAGACAAAACAGATCCTTTTGTCTTCTCATAAGCCGTCCACTAGAAAATTATATCTTAGTAAGTGAAAGAGATTTTCCATATGGGCTTCTAAGCAGAACATTGATCCTTACCAAGCTCCCTTGACATCCATACTAGAATTCTTGACTATGATTTTTAATAAAGGAGCGGCAGCCGCAACAGTTTGGATTCAGTTGGCTGCTATATCTAACTTTCATCTCGGGATTAACAGGCTAAATATCATGTCCCACAAGTTATCCAAGGCCTTTCTCAAAGGGAACATTTCTTATGAGACCTCCAGTGAAAACTCCCTATTCTCCATGGAATCTAAATTTTATGCTGTCTCGTATAATCCTTCCTAACCAGCATCATCTTGTGACCTCATATATTTGTCATGGAAAACCATTTTTCTGGTAGCTATTACTTCTGCCCGCAGAGTGTCAGAACTTCAAGCTTTATCTATCAGCCCTTTTTATTTGATTTTTCATGCTGACAAAGAATCTCTTAGGACAAACCCCTCTTTTTTGCCCAAAGTTTGTTCAGAAACTAATATCAACCAAGTCATTGAGTTACGAGTTTTCTTCCCTAATCATTCCAATAAGTAGGAGTATATGCTGCACAAACTTGCTCACAGACAGCTCAGATTTTATTTGGATAGAACAAAAGATATCAGGAAATCAGACCAGTTCTTTGTTTCATTCTCTGAAACCAGAAAAGGTAGACCAGTGGCTAAAACAGCTCTGTCTAAATGGTTATCTGATTGTATCACCTTTGTCTACTCAGCTGCTAATATGCCTTTGCAACACAAGATTAAAGCTCACTCAACCAGAGCAGTTTCTACATCCTCTACGTTCCAAGCCAAATTGCCCCTTGATAACATTTGTGCAGCAGCCACGTGGTCTAAACCTCATACCTTTATCACGCATTACAAAGTTGATAAGGCTTCCTGGGACAGGAATTCTTTTGGGTCTATGGTTCTGAAGAATGTACTCCCGTGAGCCACCCGAGATTGATGGTGCTAGGGATGCTACCCATCAGTAAAGAATTAACGGCGAGATTGAACAACCTCACATTAAGAAGTTATGTACTCACCATAACGTTCCATGTGAGTTGTTCATCTCACCTTCATTCTTACATCCCTCTCTCCTTCCCCTTCCTGGCTGATAGTTGACCTAGATGTTGGTCTCATCCTGGTTGCTCAATTCTTCTTCCTCTCCATAGGAGGATAGCTCATTTATATGGTTGTAGTACATGCAGCAAACAAGATCTGAGGTAATTCACAGTGCATCATGGGATAGGGGCTTGGCCTCGAGCTACTGGAAGACCTCGAGCTTTGCATATGGCCATACCAAAGCCGATGGAGCGGCTCCGAACCCATCAGTAAAGAATGAAGGCGAGATGAACAACTCACATGGAACGTTATGGTGAGTACATAACTTCTTAATATATCTTATTAACTCATATTAGCATAGATTTTATGAGATTTAATTATACAGTATATTTAATGTTGTGCTTCAAAATGTGTTTAAAATGCATCTTTTTTGTACATTATTTATTTATGAATTATATATAGAGATTAACATCTACCTATAGTATAGAAATATCCATTTAACTGATCATTTTACTAAGTAATTGAGTTAATTCGTACTTTAATCAGATGTTCTTTGCTATTGGATCACACAGTTGAAAATAACATAAAAGTGCTTTGCAGGAAGAATGGTGTTTTTGTGATGAAGTTCCGCTTAAATAAATGTGAACGAAAGTGCTAAATACCTTTTATTGTGTGATTATTTTCGATAGCTCTTTCCGGTCTTGAGTAGTGCCGCCAAGTTTTGTTTGCGTTTCCCCTCAGTTTCTTGGTGTTTTGCACTGCTGTTTTGTGTTATTTACTGAAATAGGACTTTAGTTTAGCACACCAGGCTCCTTTCCTATGAACCTCAATGTCTTCCAGTGTCCCCTATCCACACGAACTGTCTTTCAGACAAATTATTATACACACACAAACACACAATAGTGCAATACCCATAATCTGTCCCTGATTTTGTACCCCCCCCAAAAACATTCTGCAAACTACACAGATTTGCCTCACTGTTTTTAGTCTGTTTTTCATGGAATTTGGGATTTGAAGGCAAGGCAATGAAATGTTTGAAGATTCCAGGTGCTGAACATTGACAGACATTTGAGTTTAAATTTTATATTTTTCAAAAATATATGATAATGTGAAACTTGTTATTCTAGCAACTTTCTCAGTTTGTAACAGCAGGGTTTTAAACTTTATATTGTTCAGAAAATGCACATTAATGCAAAACCTGTTTGTTCTAGCAGCTACCTCTATTGTAAGAGCAATATCTATAATATTTTGCCCCTCTCAAATGTTATTGGCTTTGCCCAGAATTCATGAGCAAAGGAAAAGAATCACTGAGGTTTGAAAACACTAAATAATGGCAAACATTTCAGCTTCAGACTTTAAATCCTTAAGAAAATGCCCATATTACTTTTTTGTAGTTTTGCCTAAGTAATCAACCCCTGTTTCAACCATTTGCACCTTCCTCACTGAGGTTTACAGTCAGTCAAGATGACCCAGCGAGTAAGCAGCCATCAGTTGTTTTTTTTTTTCCCCCTTTTGGTCATATGTCCCTGCGCGCACCTAGTTACATGGTGGAAGAAAGCTGGTCCATCAGCATTGAAGCTTAGTAGATGTTCTTCGTGTTTCACTGTTGCAGTCATTACATTAATCTGCTGGCAGGTTGACCTCTGTCAGCCTGATTACCAAAGTCTTGAGTCCTGCGTCGGTTGCTGTCCCTTCTTCCATGACGTCAGGTCGTCAGGAGTATAAAGCATGCAGCCGATGCCAATACATCAGTCTTTCTTGCCGTGCGGTGCCCGAAGCAGAAGCAGTTTGCAAGTGCCAGTCGGCCGACTCCTGAAATTTTTGTTTTCGAGTTTCAGAACCGAAGTCTTCAACTAAAAGCTAAGTACCCCGTTGGGGAAACTTTTTCTTGCTCCTTTCCAATGTCAGTAAAAGTTAATAATTGTATTACTTGTGGGAAGCAAATACCTCATAAGGATTTTCATTTGTACTGTGTTCCTTGCCTAGGCCCTGACCACAATGTGCCTTGCTGTCGGTTTGTGCTAAATTTAATCAATGCACTATTAAACGTCGGTATATTTTTGCTTCTAAATATTTTGGCTCAAGATTTAACTATCCAGAAATGTCGTCGGTTAGCAATCCGACAAGAAAAAGACAGAGACAGACCGTCGAGGTCCAAAACCGACGATGAAGCTTCTCCTAAGCCAGTCACTGGTTCGCCGGTACTCAGTGAGGTTCTTTCGCAGCCCCTGATACCTGCTACTTTTGATTCGCAGGCCACTACTGAGACCCATTCGGAGTCCGGTATGCTGCGAGATACTTTAAGTATTGAACCTGTGGATGTCTCTACCTTAGATGGGTTCTGGAGCCACTGAGCAGGCACCGGCTTCTGAGGGTGTTTTCAGGCTTAAAGATTTGTATATTAAACCGACGCCATCTTCAAAACTAAGAACAAAAATACTTCTACATCTAAAAAAATGACGCTTGGGCCACATGTACAGGCCCCAATGCCTAAAAAACAAGTGATCAAAATGGCTGAGGATTTAATTATCTTGATCAGGGGTACCCATCCCCCTCCTGCTAAGAGGCCTAGGCAAGGCACTGACTATGAATCTTCAGATCAGGTTTCTATTTCTTCTGATTCCTCTTCTGATCAGGAATTATCTATACCCACTTATGATGACTCTGATGCAGAAGAATCCATCCCTTCTGCTCTCCTCCTGAGGATTTTTCTTTTGGAGAAACTTTGCATACCTTAAGGGAACACTTCCACTGGGAGAGTCAGGATTTCTCAGAATCTAAAAAGAGACTTAGGGATTTTCTTCTTCTTTCTCAGCATAGGCCTTTGGCTATACCTCCTGTTCTAGACATTGTTGATGATGATGATGTTTTCTCAGAATCCAGTATGACTACTGATTCCCTGCCTCCGGCACCTAGTAAGCCAGACAGATACTACAGGGTTCCTGACTCCCACAAATTCCTTTTTAAAAACCCTACTGCTAACCTTGAAACCATTTCTCATGGTCCCAAGGGCGTTAAGGCCTCTACTGCTAAAAATCCTACCCCATCTGATAGAGATGCCAGGGTGCTGGATAGATGGGGTAAGAAGGTTTACACATCTGCAACCTTGGCAGTCAGGGCTTTAAACTGTCAATTTCATATGCTTAAATATCAACAGCATGTCATGTATTTACTTAAACAGAAAATGATGTTGATTTCTGACTGTGTGGAAAATAGAGTTGCAGGATTTATTGCATTCAGCTGAACAAGTTGGAAAACATACTTTGCAATGTGGTTTTGATTCCTTGGAAGCCTATTAGAGGGCTGCTGTAACTGGATCTGTGCTAAGAAGGCATGCTTGGCTCAAGGAGCAAAGTCTGCCTGACCATGTTAAAGCAAAATTGTTGGATGCTCCTTTACAACAGGACAGACTATTTGGTATTAAGGCTGAAGAAGTTTTGAAAAAGATGGAAGATAAAGCTAAATCTATGCAAACTGTGAAAGATTTCCTACAAGTGCAGCCACCCAGGTTTACCAGGCGCTGGCCTACTAAGAACTGGTCCTTTCCAGTACCCAGCTGCTCAGGTCAAACCCAGACATTCCAAAGGCACCAGGTTTCAGTCGCAAGGGACTTTTAGAACAAAGCAATGGGGTTGCCCCTTTTGGGGGAAAACTGGCACTTCATGCACAAAACTGGTAACTGATTACCCAGGACAAATGGATTTTAAATATAGTATCCCAGAGAAACCGATTTCATTTCCACACATTGCCAGTTCCAAACGGATGGCCAGATCTGCCTCCAAATCAGTGGGCAGAGGCCCAGAAACAAGTTATGTCACTCATGAATATGGGGGCTATTCAACCAGTACCAGAAAAGGAAAAGGGACAAGATTTTTATTCAAGGCTTTTCTTGGTACCCAGAAAAGACAAATCATGGCGTCCAATTCTGGACTTATCCATTCTAAATACATTTCTGGACATTCCAAAATTCAAGATGCTGACTCTTCAACAGTTACTACCTATGCTAGGTAAGGATGCCTGGTTGGTAACTCTAGGCTTAAAAGAGGCTTACCTGCATATCCCAATCAGGGAATCTTGCAGAAGATACCTCTGCTTCAAAGCAGGCTATTTACATTACCAGTTCTCTGCACTGCCCTTTGGCTTATTTACTGTGCCCATGGTCTTCACAAAGTGCCTGGCACCAGTAATTGCTTTTTGCAGGCAAAGAAATATTCAAATTTATCCATACCTGGATGATTGTCTAATTCAGGCAGAAAACAAGGACACTCTTCTAAAACACCTGGCTTCTGTAAAAAGGCTTCTAACTTGTCTAGGGTACACCATAAATGAAAAGAAATCACAGCTGGTACCCTCTCAAATAATTGCATTCCTGGGTGCAAGCTTGAATACAACTGCCCAGATGACTTACCTTATGCCAGAAAAACAAATTCAATTGATGACTTACTTCAAACAGGTGGCCACAAAAACCCAGCTATCTGCAAGACAAATTCTGCAGGCCTTGAGGTTCATGACCTCCTGCATTCTTCTAATTCTATATGCAAGACTTCTTATGAGGAAACTTCAGTGGTACATAAAAAGCTTATGGAGTCAACATTGTCACAGCCTGGAAACAATGATTCCTATCATTCCTTGCCTGCAAATATAGTTCCTATGGTGGGCAGAGGCCTGCCACCAAAACAAGGGACTGTCATTCATTCCACCCCCTGCCACCCAAACCCTGACTACAGATGCATCAGACTATGCTTGGGGGGTGCATCTGGCAGGGAGATGCATTCAGGGCCAATGGAGCCCAAATCAAATGCACCTACATATCAATCAGAAAGAGATGCTAGCTGTACAGAATGCTCTGACAGCCTTCAAGGACTATCTTCATCCAGGACAACTACTGATAAATACAGACACCACCACAGTCATGTGGTACATAAACAAGCAGGGGGGGGGGTACACATTCCTACCACCTTTGCAGACTAGCCATGGCATTGTGGAACATGGCCTTGACTTATCAAATACATCTACAAACTCAATTCCTGCCAGGAAAGCAAAATACTCTGGCAGATGAACTAAGCAGAAATCTTATGAACCCACACAAATGAAAACTGGATCCACAAATCTTCAGCATGTTGACACGTAAATGGGGGAGCCCAGACATAGATCTTTTTGCCTCACCCCAAAACTGTCAGTTGGACAAGTTCTGCACCAGAATGCATCACAAAAAAGCTTGGAAAGTGGATGCTCTATCCTTCAGCTGGAAAAACTTATCAGTCTATGCCTTCCCCCTCTGCCCCTGCTCTCCAAGGTCTTACTAAAAGTCAGACAGGAAAAAACAAAAATGATTCTTATTGTTTCAGACTGGCCTCACCAATACTGGTACCCGCTCTGTGCAATATGTCGCATCTTCCTCCATGGTAAATGCCTCAGACACCTTACCTACTGTCTCAGCAGAACTATCAAATTCTGCACTCTCAGATCCAAACTTTGAATCTTGCAGCATGGCTAATCAACTAATTTCACCAGTTACATCTCTCAGCAAACCTGTGATGGATGTCATTTTGGAGGCTAGAAGGCCTAGTACTAGAAAATCTTATGCTGACAAATGGAAAAGATTCTGTGCCTGGAACCAAGCACAAGGAGTAAGCACAGCAATGCCCAGTATTCCTCAGATTCTGCAATACTTAACTGAGATGCTTCACAAGGGCCTATCTTTTTCTTCCATAACAATCCATGCCTCTGCCATTTCAGCTCATTATAACACAGAAGTTCATAGGTAAGTACTAGGCTATCTGCCCAGGGGAATTTATAAGCCTAGCCACAGAGTGATGGCTTTCGCCTCCCCATTAGATTAGTAACTTGGGCCTCTGTCTAACAGGGCTCCTGAAGTGATCCCAGGGTAGAACTTACGATTACCCATCCACTCATCAAGATTTCTCTTGAAGAGGGTCAGAGAGGAGCTCTGTCGAATATGGATTGGGATTCTATTCCAGAGTGAGGGGAGTCGCTGGGACAGGAATCTATCCCTCCAGTATGTCCTGTTTATTGTTGTGCATAGGTTCAAGTCACTAGAACGAGTGGTTCTGAGGGATCTCATTTTTTTGAGGTGAAGCATGTCCATTAGTTCAGGATTTGACATGGCCCTATAGGTCAGGCATAGGTCACTTTTGAGCAGACGGTAAGCGAATGAGAAGAGCTGGAGCTTTTTTAGTCGTGCTTCATAGGGTAATTGTTTAAGGCCCTTAATCCTCTTAGTGAGGTACTTATGTGGTCTTTCTAGTTGTTGCAGGTGTCTAGTGAGGTACATCCCAAATGGGGCATTGTACTCTATTATGGGCCTAATGAGTGAGGAGTAAAGGGGCAGAATCACCTCCTTGGATCTGGATGAGAAACCCTTTGTGATTAGGTGTGCCACATAGAAGGATTTCCTGACCATTTTGGCTATGTGGCTCTCAAAGGAGAGCATGCTATCTACTTGGGTAACCAGGTCCCTAATTACTTCTTCTGCACTTAGTGGATTCTCATCTATGTGGTAGTTTGTAGGTACTTTGTTTTTCCCAAATGGAATTACTATGCATTTTTTGGCATTTAGCTTGAGGCCGTGACTTTGACACCAGGTGTTTGTCTCTGAGAGACCCTTTTGCAGGATGTCTGTGTCAGCCAGAGAGTTAATTATTGCACCCAATTTACAGTCATCTGCGAACTTGGTTAGCCACAGTCCCTCTGCATTTGCCTGTAGTTTGGAGAAATATATACTGAACAGGAGGGGTCCCAGGACTGACCCCTGTGGGACTCCGCTTGTGACTGGTTTAAAGTCAGACAATGGCGCCTGCCACTCTTACCGTGTGAGTTCTGTCTGAGAGCCAATTGGCAACCCATCTCGTGACATGGGGGTTGATATTTAAGCTGGTGAGTTTGTCTATGATTCCTGAGTGTGGGATGGTGTCGAACGCCTTAGTGAGGTCCAGATATGCTGTGTGGACCACCTTCCCTTTATCTATGGCCTTGGTGACTGTTTCAAAGAAGTCGACCAAGTTCAGGAGGCAAAATCTGCCTTTAACAAAGCCGAACTGGGTGGGGTCCAGTGTCTGGAGGTTCCCAATGTCCCTGTTAATGAGCTCCATGACAATGCGTTCCATGGCTTTGCAGACCAAGCTAGTCAAGCTTATAGGGCGATAGTTCCCAGGGTCAGTTGTGGCACCACCTTTGTGGAGTGGTACGACTGTTGCTGTATGCCATTCTTTGGGTACATAGCCTGTAGAGTTTGAATAGTGTTTTGAGATGGGGGGTTTAATACATTTTGAAGCTCGTGTAAGACACAACCTGGGATACCATCTGGTCCCATTGATGCTGTGTTTTTGTCCTTTGCAAGGGCTGTCTTTACTTGTGTGTCTGAGATATCTGGAGCGCCACATTCTTCTGGGATGGGTGCTAGCCCCTTTGGTGGAGGGGGGGGTGAGGTTTGCACTGAACTTGTCAGCCAGGATGTTGGCAATGTCGGTTGGTTCAGTGTATTTATGGCCATTATGCACTAGCTTGGAGCATATTTGAGAGTTTGCCCCTAGACTCTTGACATAGTTAAAGAAGGCCTTGTGGTTATCCTTAGAGTCGTCGGCTATTTTTCTTTCGAAGTTGGCCTTGGATGATTTCATGAGGGAGCGCAGTTTTTTACTGATGTTAATCAGAGATGCCTTCTTATTTTGGGATTTTATTCTATCTTGCAGAAGTTTCCTCCTTCTGTTGTAAAGTTTATTTATGGCCGGGGTCCACCAGACTGGCTTCCTCTTTTTTGAGGAGTTGGTCTTGGTTTTACTTAGGATTGCTCGGTCCATGCATTTTTGAAGGTGTTCATAGAATGCACTTTTAAAGGATTCTGCCGATGGGTCATCATTTTCCATTTGATTGGGAGCTTTGAAACTTCCCCTCTTTTCTCATCCTCTGCTAAAGCAGTACCTCAGAGGGGCCAAAAATTTAAGACCTCCCAGGAGAGCACCAACTCCTGCATGGGACCTCAATTTTGTTTTGGAAAAACTCACTCTACCTCCTTTTGAGCCAGCTGCTACTGCGGACCTAAAATTTCTCTCTTGGAAAACAGCTTTTCTTTTAGCAGTCACTTCAGCTAGAAGGATTTCAGAACTACAGGCCCTTATGGCAGTGGAGCCTTTCATTATTTTTTACCCGGACAGGGTGGCCCTCAGGACCAATCCATCCTTTATGCCTAAAGTGGTATCTAGTGTGGCCCTTAATCAGACCATTCATCTGCCAACTTTCTTCCCAAATCCACAGAACAAGGGTGAGTGGATTCTGCATTCATTGGATGTACAGAGACAACTAAGATTCTACTTAAACAAGACAAAATCTCTAAGAAAATCTTAAGAATTACTGTGGCATTTGCTGCAGGGGCCGAGGGAAAGGCTATTTCAAAGCAGACCATTTCCAAATGGATAAGTCAAACCTCAGCTTTGGCCGGCTAAGAACTTGGTTATATTCAACTGGACGTATAAGAGAATTTAAGTACCTTTATCTGCACTTTTTTTTAAAAAAAAAATACAGCATTTAATTTGATTTAAACTGTGTTGTAGGAATATTAACTGAACTGGCAGTTTTAACTCTGCTCTTCAGTAACTTGAACTGAAGTTAGTGTTTGCTGAATTTTGTTATTTGCTAGTAATTACAGGTGTGGGGGTAGCCACATTCTTTGATTTCCTGTCCTTGCCTATTTAAGTGGTACAGTGTGAAATATTTTCTGCTTAAAAACCGCAGCTTTGGCCGGCTAAGAACTTGGTTATATTCAACTGGACGTATAAGAGAATTTAAGTACCTTTATCTGCACTTTTTTTTTAAAGAAATACAACATTTAATTTGATTTAAACTGTGTTGTAGGAATATTAACTGAACTGGCAGTTTTAACTCTGCTCTTCAGTAACTTGAACTGAAGTTAGTGTTTGCTGAATTTTGTTATTTGCTAGTAATTACAGGTGTCGGGGTAGCCACATTCTTTGATTTCCTTTCCTTGCCTATTTAAGTGGTACAGTGTGAAATATTTTCTGCTTAAAACCTCAGCTTTGGACGGTTAAGAACTTGGTTATATTCAACTGGACGTATAAGAGAATTTTAGTACCTTTATCTGCACTTTTTTTTAAAAAAATACAGCATTTAATTTGATTTTAACTGTGTTGTAGGAATATTAACTGAACTGGCAGTTTTAACTCTGCTCTTCAGTAACTTGAACTGAAGTTAGTGTTTGCTGAATTTTGTTATTTGCTAGTAATTACAGGTGTGGGGGTAGCCACATTCTTTGATTTCCTGTCCTTGCCTATTTAAGTGGTACAGTGTGAAATATTTTCTGCTTAAAACCGCAGCTTTGGCGGCTAAGAACTTGGTTATATTCAACTGGACGTATAAGAGAATTTAAGTACCTTTATCTGCACTTTTTTTTTTAAAAAAAATACAACATTTAATTTGATTTAAACTGTGTTGTAGGAATATTAACTGAACTGGCAGTTTTAACTCTGCTCTTCAGTAACTTGAACTGAAGTTAGTGTTTGCTGAATTTTGTTATTTGCTAGTAATTACAGGTGTCGGGGTAGCCACATTCTTTGATTTCCTTTCCTTGCCTATTTAAGTGGTACAGTGTGAAATATTTTCTGCTTAAAACCTCAGCTTTGGACGGTTAAGAACTTGGTTATATTCAACTGGACGTATAAGAGAATTTTAGTACCTTTATCTGCACTTTTTTTTTTTTAAAACAGCATTTAATTTGATTTAAACTGTGTTGTAGGAATATTAACTGAACTGGCAGTTTTAACTCTGCTCTTCAGTAACTTGAACTGAAGTTAGTGTTTGCTGAATTTTGTTATTTGCTAGTAATTACAGGTGTGGGGGTAGCCACATTCTTTGATTTCCTGTCCTTGCCTATTTAAGTGGTACAGTGTGAAATGTTTTCTGCTTAAAAACCTCAGCTTTGGCCGGCTAAGAACTTAGTTATATTCAACTGGACGTATAAGAGAATTTAAGTACCTTTATCTGCACTTTTTTTTTTTTTAAAACAGCATTTAATTTGATTTAAACTGTGTTGTAGGAATATTAACTGAACTGGCAGTTTTAACTCTGCTCTTCAGTAACTTGAACTGAAGTTAGTGTTTGCTGAATTTTGTTATTTGCTAGTAATTACAGGTGTGGGGGTAGCCACATTCTTTGATTTCCTGTCCTTGCCTATTTAAGTGGTACAGTGTGAAATATTTTCTGCTTAAAAACCTCAGCTTTGGCCGGCCAAGAACTTGGTTATATTCAACAGGACGTATAAGAGAATTTAAGTACCTTTAGCTGCACTTTTTTTTTTAAAAAGTACAGCACTTAATTTGATTTAAACTGTGTTGTAGGACTAATAACTGAACTGGCAGTTTTAACTCTGCTCTTCAGTAACTTGAACTGAAGTTAGTGTTGCCTGAATTTTGTTATTTGCTAGTAATTACAGGTGTGGGGGTAGCCGCATTCTTTGATTTCCTGTCCTTGCCTATTTAAGTGGTACAGTGTGAAATATTTTCTGCTTAAAAACCTCAGCTTTGGCTGGCTAAGAACTTGGTTATATTCAACTGGACGTATAAGAGAATTTAAGTATCTTTATCTGCACTTTTTTTTTAAAAAAATACAGCATTTAATTTGATTTAAACTGTGTTGTAGGAATATTAACTGAACTGGCAGTTTTAACTCTGCTCTTCAGTAACTTGAACTGAAGTTAGTGTTTGCTGAATTTTGTTATTTGCTAGTAATTACAGGTGTGGAGGTAGCCACATTCTTTGATTTCCTGTCCTTGCCTATTTAAGTGGTACAGTGTGAAATATTTTCTGCTTAAAAACCTCAACTTTGGCCGGCTAAGAACTTGGTTATATTCAACTGGACGTATAAGAGAATTTAAGTACCTTTATCTGCACTTTTTTAAAAAAATACAGCATTTAATTTGATTTAAACTGTGTTGTAGGAATATTAACTGAACTGGCAGTTTTAACTCTGCTCTTCAGTTATTTCCACCCACCCTCCCTGTTTATAATCTTAGTGGCCTTGAAACTGCCCGCCCCTCAGCCTGCCTCTGGGCCCATCTCATTTGCTCACTCAACTGAGTGCAGTGAGATCATATTCTGATTTCAGGCACTCCTACTGTGTACAAGGAGAGCATCTGGGAAACAGACAAAAAAAATTATGCTTATTTCCTGCCTTTCCTGTTAAGTGGTATAGACTATTTGTAGGCTTCTGAGCCCCCAAGCCCTTCTGTGTTTGAGGGAAGCCTTCTAGCTTGTTTTTTTTCTTATAACTAGCCAGTTTTCTTGTTTCAGCACTCAAATCTGTTTCTTTGATCTCAGCACTTGTTCAGATTAAAAAATAAATAAATAAAAAAATTTCATCTGCTTTTACTGTACTTGTGTTTCTACCTACTTCATTTTACTTTTGCATCATCTTAAAAATACTCAGTTGTATTTATTACTGCTTGGTGTAATTCATTCTAAGCCTTTTGGTTTAAACACTTGGGCTTCGGACCAGTTGTTTTGCACTGAGAGGGTTTGTGGTCTGCACTGTAGTGGCAGAACAGGTAGCTTACATCCTTCTAGGTTGGGAACTGCTGATTGAGGGCTCAATGTCTGTTATTCTAAAAGTGTATTAATTCTGGTTTAAGCACTTGGGCTTTCAGGCCAGTTATTTTACATTAAGAGGGTATATGGTCTGCACTCTTGTGGGAGGAGAGGCTGGCCTCTGCCCTTCTGAGCTGGGAATTTCTGGTTAAAGGTTTATAGTGCATGCATATCTGAACTGCTTCTTACTGAAGTTGGTGCGCCTTGTTTGCTGTGGCATAGACTGGATTCGGGCCTGCTGGATCTAGCTTTGTTTGTGTAACTTGAGCACTAATCCAGACATTCTCTAAAGTATTCAATTGTATTTATTACTGCTTGGTTGTAACTTGATTAAAGTGTAGCTATCATTCTAAGTCTTTTGGATTAAGCACTTGGGCTTCAGACCAGTTGTTTTACATTAGGAAGGTTTGTGGCAATCACTGTTGGTGGCAGGACAGGTAGCTTTCATCCTTCTAAGTTGGGAACTGCTGATTGAGAGCCCAGTGTCCAAGTGTATTAGTTCTGGTTTAAGCACTTGGGCTTCAGGCCAGTTATTTTACATTAAGAAGGTTCGTGGTCTGCACTCTTGTGGGAGAAGAGGCTGGACTCTGCTCTTCTGAGCTGGGAATTTCTGGTTAAAGGTTTATAGTGCCTGAATATTTGAACTGTATCTTACTGAAATTGGTACACCTTGTTTGCTGTAGCATAGACTAGATCCATGCCTGCTGAATCTAGCTTTGTTTATATGCTTGTTATTTCCCTGGAACGCTAATTCCACCTAATACGCGGCTTCTCAGCACTTCTGTGGATCACTAGTGATATCTGCATTGCTTACTGTACTTATTTCCTTGTTTCACTTGAAAGAAAGTTACTGTTTGTCATTTTTGCATTTAGTTACTTGTAACACATTGCACTCGTTACCTGGCACTTGCTCACTAAAGCAATTATATAAGTCAGCACTAAAAATTAAAAGCACTACACCCTCACTCCCCACTGGCCCTTGTTTTCAATTATTAAGGAATTCCCAATATTATTCTAGCATGTCCAAAGGTCAGTTGTCAATCTCCTCTCCGGTCCAGCTGGTTAATCTGGGAATCTTGAGGCAATGTTATAACTGCTTCATGTACACAGACAACCCTCTCCTCCTCCCACATAACACAAATACTTGCGAGAGATGCAGCTACTTGGCCAAACTGGAGGCTGAGCTCTCTCAACTCGGGACTGGCAAGACCAGACAGGATGAGAAGGCAACTACACACACCACAAAACCAGCCTCACATAATGCTACCACACCACTGAATCAAACACATAAACACACAAAGACATACTCGGAGGCTCTGAGTAAAAATTTACCTAAACAGCAGAGGCCTCCAAAGCAGACACCCAAACAACTGCTACCTCAAGACACCCCACAAGCAACACATAAACCACAAAATCAGTGTGCAAAGCAGTCACAGTCCTTAAGGCCAAATACAACACCAAACATACTTGTCATAGGTGACTCCATAGTCAGACACACTGATGTCCCACTCACCAGGCTGAACAAAGAGTGGGTCACAGTAAGCTGCCTATCGGGCGCTAGAATCCGCCACATAACACAAGCACTCTGGTCACTCCATGGCAAGTACAAATATGACACAGTCATTGTCCATGCTGGTGTGAACGACCTGAGACGTACCTCCCTGGACTACATGAAAAGAGACATAGAGGAGCTCTCTGATTATGTAGCCTAGGCAGGTATGACCCTGACCCTGAGCAGTATCCTTCCTTCACCAAGAATGATGCCACAATATAGAGACAAGATGATCAGCTTTAACAATTGGCTTAATGTCTGGTGTCATTCAAAGGGGATCCAGTGTCTGTCTGCCTGGGATGACATGCTTGACAAGCCACGCTGCTTCGCAAGGGACGGCTTTCACCTGTCACCCCTGGGATTCCGGATATTGGCTAAGGCTCTTGCCACCCCCATAGTGCCGTTTTTAGGCAAGGCTCAAATTCTAAACCTACCACCCTAGAAAACAAAAATGGGAAGAAACTGAGGGTAATGCTGCTCAATGCCAGAAGTCTAAATCTCAAAATGCACGCACTCGAGGCCCTTCTCAGTATGGAGAACATCGATGTCTGTGCTGTAACTGAAACCTGGTTCAAGGCTCCTGAGAGCACCCCGGCACTATTAGGTTTTACCTCATATCATGCATTCCGGCCCCAAAACCCGGACCACACCACAAAAGAAGGGGGTGTGTCCATATTCATAAAGGATACCCACACCTCCAGGTTGGTGGCAACGCATGAAGCTTCGGAAACCATCCAGGTGCAACTAACCATAGGCAAAACGGCTCTACAAATTGTAGCATGCTACAGGCCACCCTCTCAAACTCAGGAACCCCACACAGCCTTCCTGAAGACACTGGAGGGTATAAATGTATCTCCAAACACCATCATATTGGGTGACTTCAACTACCCGAATATAGACTGGGAACATTACTCAAGCCCTAACTTTCTAGCCCAACGGTTCCTGGAGTTCATAAATTCAAATGCCATGGAACAGCTAGTCACTGTTCCCACGAGAGGAGAAAATATACTAGATCTCATTTTCACAAACATGGGGACAAAATGCTCCACACCGGAAGTATATCCCTCATTGGTGAGATCTGATCATAAACTAATCTCACTGGAAATCCACATCCCGCCCCCACCCCAAACAAAAAAGACCACAGTGAAGAACTTCTCTAAAGCAAACTTCACACTACTCAAGACTGGTGTGGTATCCTTCAAGGCCCCTGAGCCAGTGGAAACCACAACCCAAGCTGCGGAAGCCCTTACAAATGCCTTCTATGAACACCTCCAGGACTGCATGGATCAGGCAATCCCAAATAAAACCAAGATTCATTCCACAAAGAGCAAACGTCCAGTCTGGTGGACCCCAGCCATTAACAAACTTTACCATAAGAGGAGAAAGCTATTACATGATAGAACAGAATCCATAAAAGGGAAGTCACCCCTGATCATCATTAGTAAAAAAATACGAGCACTCATAAAATCAACTAAGGCCAATTTTGAGAGAAAAACCGCCATGGATTCAAAGGACAATCATAAGGCCTTTTTCAGCTATGTTAGGAACCTGGGTGGAAACTCCCAGATATGCTCAGAATTAGTCCAAAATGATACAAAAATCACTGAACCCACAGACATTGCCAACATACTGGCAGACAGGTTCAGTGCAAACTTCACCCCCCCTCTCCCCCCCTAAAGGAGAGATAACTATCCCAGCGGAGTGTAGTCTCCCAGACATCTCAAATGCACAGGTGAAAGCTGCTCTCTCTAAAGCTAAAAAACAGCATCAATGGGACCGGATGGTGTCCCCGGCTGTGTGCTACATGAGCTAAATGAGGAATTAAACCCACACATAAGGCAGCTGTTTAATCTCAGCCTTACCACAGGATACGTGCCCAAGGAGTGGCGTACGGCAACTGTGGTCCCACTCCACAAAGGCGGTGCCTCTACGGACCCTGGTAATTATCGCCCCATAAGCTTAACAAGTCTAGTCTGCAAAGCTATGGAGAGGGTCATAATGGAGCTCATAAACAAAGATATAGGGGACTTGCAGACATTGGACCCGACCCAGTTTGGCTTCAAGGGCAGATCATGCCTTTTGAACTTTGTTGACTTCTTCGAAACAGTCACCAAGGCCATTGATGAGGGAAAGGCAGTCCATACAGCCTACCTTGACCTTGCAAAGGCTTTCGACACAATACCCCACTCTGGTATTGTAGAAAAACTTACCAGCTTAAATGTAAACCCGTATGTCACAAGATGGGTTGCAAACTGGCTTAAGGACAGAACCCACAGGGTTAGAGTTGCTGGCGCTATGTCAGACTCCAAGCCGGTCACAAGTGGTGTCCCACAGGGCTCGGTCCTTGGCCCCCTAGTGTTCGGCATCTACTTCTCAGAAGTACAGGCCAACATGGGAGGACTTTGGCTGACAAAGTTTGCAGACGACTGCAAACTGGGCTCCATAGTGGAAAGTGCATCGGACACGGATATCCTTCAGAAGGGACTCACGGAAACAGATAGCTGGTGCCAGAGCCATGGCCTGAAGTTAAACGCCAAAAATGTATAGTCATACCCTTCGGGAAAAACAAGGTAACCCCAAGCTACCATATAGGTGGCAATCCACTAAGCACAGAAGAGGTTATCAGGGACCTGGGGACTCAGGTTGACAGTGGCCTTTCTTTTGACACTCACGTTGCTAAAGTGGTTAGAAAGACCTTCTACATTGCCCACCTGATCATGAAGGGATTCACATCCAGATCTAGTGAGGTCATTGTTCCCCTGTACTCTTCACTTATCAGACCAATGATCGAGTACAATGCCCCATTCGGGATGTATCTCACCCGACATCTGCAGCAATTGGAGAGACCCAAAAAGTTCCTCACCAAAAGGATAAAGGGACTCCAAAATCTGTCATATGCTGCCAGATTGAAGAAACTCCAGCTCTATTCAGTCGCATAGCATCTGCTCAGAGGTGACATGTGCCTGACATACAAGGCCATGTCCAACCCGGAATTAATGGACATGCTCCACCTCAAAAAATCCAAATCCACAAAAACCACTAAAGCAAGCGTCTTAAACCTTAGCACGGATATAAATAGGATGTGCTGGAGGGATAGATTTATCACTCAGAGACTCCCTATGCTGTGGAATAAAATCTCGGTCCATGTGAGGCAGAGCACCTTGCTGGCTCTTTTCAAGAGAAATCTTGACCTGTGGATGGGAGATCGTAGGTTTACCCCGGGAATCATCTCTGTGTCACTGCTGGACAGAGGCACAACAATCTAATGGGCACAGTATTTTTTCATATAAGGGGTGGCGTAAGCCACAAAACTTTGGGCTAGGCTTATAAATGCCTTAGGGCCGATAGCCTAGTATAAACCTATGAACCTATAAACCTATTCGTTTCTGCTATATGCACCATGGTAAACCAGTCCCCAAGGGGATCAGATCTCATTCCACCAGGGCTGCATCTACTTCGGCAGCCTTTCTCAGAGGGGTTCCTACCAGAGACATTCTAGAAGCTGCTACCTGGAGCTCAGTTCATACGTTCACCAAACATTACCATTTACCACTCTTCTCTAAATCCAGAGCTGGCTTTGCCACTGCTGTCCTCCAGGGCCTTATAGCTGCTCCTAATGCTGTATAAATTCATCCTCCCAACCATAGATTTGGGATTCTACCCAAATGTAATGACCGCAACAGTGAAACACGAAGAACATAGTACAGTTGTGTACACTTACCATAAATGTAGATGTTCCAGTGATTTCACTATTGCAGTCCTGGTTACCCACCCTCCAGACCCATGTTTTTTCTCTTACTATACCTCTCCTTTCCTTTATTATGCTTAAAAGCCTTTTTGGTGTATTTGCTTTTGTTTGGAGGTATATTTTTTGTATTTTAAATTATATACAGACATATTTATATATATATATATATATATATATATGTGTATATATGTGTATATATATATATGTATATGTGTATATATATATATATATACATCTATATATATATATATATATATATATATATATATATATATATATATATGTATATATATATATATATATATATATATATATATATATATATTGCTCCCCATTTGGGGGGGCACCTGACATCTGGGGCAAGAAAAACTGATGTAATGGCATCGGCTGCATGTTTTATACCACTGATGACCTGACATCATGGAAAAAGGGACAGCAACCGACGCAGGACCCAAGACTTTGGTAATCAGGCCGACTGAGGGCAACCTGCCAGCAGATTATCCAAATATAATGACTGCAACAGTGAATACACTCGAACATCTACATTTATGGTAAGTGTACACAACTGTACTATGCTTTCCCTAGTCTCCACTGGCAGAATCATTCCAACTCCATGTGCTTCTTGGACATGCCTAACCCCCCCCTCCACAAAGAGGTTATCAAACCACTCTCCTTCACTCTTGTCCCTCTCTGCCTGGCTCCTTCAGTCCCAGGGATGCTAATCTGACCATGTTCACCTGGGTCACAATTGGGACTTTATCCTTCTATGCCACTGAAGCAGACAGTGTTGCCAGTTTATTAATAATGCCCTTCATCCACTCTTCTAACATGGACCCATCATTCCTCACATTTTTCTGCATACAGCATAATTTATACTTGGATGATGACTTTTGTAATCTTCAGTTATACATGATTACATTTTAATGAATACTAATGTGTCTGTGCACCTTTTTTATAGCTGCTACTATGTGTCAACTGCTTTGCAGGGTATCTTATTTTCCAATATATCACATCACAGCCTCTTCATTGTCTTTCACAAATGCCCAGTCTGTTTAGAAGTAATCAGTTATTAAAGCAATTATTAGCATTGAATAATGAATTAATTTTCACAGTCATTCTTTACATGCACTACTAACTCATTCTGCTTATTTTTCTGTTTTATATCTGAAATAACTGTATGAATTATTATGTGATTACCTAACTGTACTTCACTCTGACTGTGTGAAAACTAGATATGATTTATTTTATTATTAATAGTAGCTTTATACCAGTTTATTGTGAGAGTGACAGTACCATCACAGACAAATGTTTAGCTAAGTTATGCTTGGTTATGCAGTATAAGGTTTGTTCTGTGGAATAGCAACGTGTTTTTAGACAGTTTGGCCTAATATTCCAGGATGTTCAAGTTAGAGACATTATGCCCAACAGGGTTTATTGCCTCTTCCTTAAGGCTGTGGTCTATGTGTATGGAGTGAGGAGATGGCTAATATAGACAATTATTCTATTTATAGTAATTCTTATGTTCAGCAGACATATTGAAAAGTGTCCCGATGATAGAGTTAGCAAAAATACAATGCTCCTAAGCATTTGCTGCTGCAGTATGGGCAATTTAATCATGACTGAAGATTTTGGTATAGTATATAGTAAAGTTATGTAGTCTGAGTTACTGTGAGGGTATAAATATTGTGTATGTTATGCACTGACAGTGTGGGAAATCATGTGTTCAGTTAAGAGAATATTTGTGGTTAGATTAAAAGAACATTATACAAATATTAAAATTATCCCTTAGCACATTTTTAGTGTCAAAACTGCGGTGGTGGTGCTGCAGTAGCGTTGTCGCCTCACAGTTGGACGTTGCCCATTCGATTCTCAGTTAGAGCGTCTTCTGTGTGGCGACATGCGTGAATGGGCATTCCTTCGTTGAAGGTTGTGCTTTAGGCCCGGCAAGCCAGCACGTAAAAATCTACTGACAATCAGCGGACCGGAGTTCCGCTGTGGCAACCCCTGACCGGGAAAAGCCAAAAGACACAACAACATTTTTAGTGTCAAAATTCAAAATATATCAACAACAACAACAACAAAAAAAAGCTTTCTGGAGCCATGAGTGTATGTAACACTGAAATTTATTCACACAAATAAAGAACTTTTGCATAAGCTTCCTCAGGTGTTATCTTTATTTGAGAGACTTAGTTTCAGTGTTACAGATACTTGTGGCTCTGAAAAGCTTTTTTCGCTGTTTGTTTTGCTTTTTTCGGTGTTTCTGGATTTATTTATAAATGAAAGAATTGTCATAGGATAGACAAAGATATTAAAAAAATGTTTTTAGATACAGGAAATAAATATATATATATATATATATATATATATATATATATATGGGTTCCCTTCAGAAGCTTGAAATACTGAAATGTCGAATTTCATTATTTCAAGCCCAAGAAGCCTAATCCACATAATAGCGAAAGTTTAGAAGCACGAAATTCAAAACCTCGAATACCGGCAGTTTTGAATTAAGCGCATCTGAAGTTCTGCTATGGTCATGTATTCAGGTAAGTGTGTGTGTGTGTGTGTGTGTGTGTGTGTGTGTGTGTGTTAAGGGTTTGGGTAGGGGCTGTGGTGTGTGTCATTGCTGTGACTTCCCTGGGGGGGGGTGGGGGGGGGGTGCAGGGGTGCTTGCCCCCCTGCTTTCATGTAGTACAGTGATTGTTTGTGTGTGTGTGTGTGTGTGTGTGTGTGTGTGTGTTTGTGTGTGTGTGTGTGTGTGTGTGTGTGTGTGTGTGTGTGTGTGTGTGTGTGTGTGTGTGTGTGTGTGTGCGTATGTTTAGTTGTTGTTGTCTTTCAGCTTTTCCAGGTTAGGGGTTGCCACAGTGGAATGTCGGTCCGCTAATGATTGGCAGTAGATTTTGATGAACACCGAGGTGCCAGCTCGACGTTCAACCTTCAGTGAAGGCACGCCCATTTACTCATGTCTTTCGAACGCCCACCCAACCACAGGGAGGACATGCAGACTTATAGGTTCATAGGTTCATACTAGGCTATCTGCCCTGGGGCATTTATAAGCCTAGCCCGATTGTGTTTGGCTTATGCCACCCCTTGATTTGAGTATACTGTGCCTTTTTAAGTTTAGTTTACTGTGCTTCTGTCTAATAGTGACATGGAAGTAATCCCCGGGACAAACCTATGATCCCCCAACCACTCATCAAGATTCTTCTTGAAGAGAGTCAGTGAGGTGCTCTGCCTAACATGAATTGGAATTCTATTCCAGAGCGAAGGGAGCCTCTGGGTTATGAATCTGTCCCTCCAGCATGTTCTATTTATTTCTGTGCTGAGGTTCAAGTCCCTCGAGCGCATGGCTCTAAGGGATTTAGATTTACTGAGGTGGAGCATGTCCATTAATTCTGGGTTGGATATAGCTTTATATGTCAGGCATAGATCGCCTCGAAGTAGGCGGTATGCAACTGAGTAGAGCTGGAGTTTTTAACCGAGCAGCATATGGCATCTGTTTGAGTCCCTTGATCCTCCTGGTGAGGTACTTTTGGGGTCTTTCTAATTGCTGCAGGTGTTGGGTAAGGTACATCCCAAAGGGGCATTGTATTCTATGATGGGCCTGATGAGGGATGAATAAAGGGCATGATTACCTCTCTTGATCTAGATGTGAATCCTTTCATGATGAGGTGGGCTATGTAGAAGGTCTTTCTAACCACTTTGGCAATGTGGTTGTCAAAGGAGAAATTGCTATCAACTTGGGTCCCCAGATCCCTAATTACTTTCTCTGTACTTAATGGGTTACCACCTATGTGGTAATTTGTGGGCACATTGTTTTTGCCAAAGGGTATGACTATACACTTTTTGGCATTTAACTTTAGACCATGGCTCTGGTACCAGTTATCCGTCTCTGTGAGACCTTTTTGAAGGATGTTTGTGTCAGCTGGAGAGTCGATTATGGCGCCCAGTTTGCAGTCATCTGCGAACTTGGTGAGCCATAGTCCTCCCACATTGGCCTGTACCTCAGAAAAGTAAATACCAAACAAGAGAGGTCCCAGGACAGAACCTTGTGGGACTCCACTTGTGACCGGTTTCGAGTCTGACATGGCCCCAGCAACTCTGACTCTGTGGGTTCTGTCTTTGAGCCAGTTTGCGACCCATCTTGTGACATAGGGGTTTATATTTAGGCTGGATAGCTTATCTATGATGCCCGAGTGGGGTATTGTGTCAAATGCCTTTGCGAGGTCGAGATAGGCTGTGTGGACTACCTTCCCTTCATCTATGGCCTTGGTGACTGTTTCGAAGAAGTCGACCAGGTTCAAAAGGCAGGATCTGCCCTTGACAAAGCCAAATTGGGTAGGATCTAGTGTCTGTAGGTCCCCAATGTCTTTGTTTATGAGTTCCATGATGATCCTCTCCATAGCCTTGCAGACTAGGCTAGTCAGGCTTATGGGGCGATAGTTTCCAGGGTCCACAGAGACGCCACCTTTGTGGAGTGGGACCACTGTTGCTGTACGCCATTCATTGGGCACATATCCTGTAGTGAGGCTGAGATTGTACAGCAGTTTTACTTGAGGGATTAGTTCTTCTTGGAGTTCATGTAGGACACAACCTGGGATGCCATCTGGTCCCATGGAAGCAGTGTTTTTTGCTTTGGAGAGGGCGGCCTTCACCTGAGCATCAGAGATGTTTGGGAGGCTGCACTCTGCCGGTATAGATACTTGCTCTTTTGTGGGGGGAGGGGGTGGAGAAGTTTGCACTGAACCTGTCTGCCAGGATATTGGCGATGTCTGTGGGTTCAGTGTAGTTTTTGTCGTTTAGAATCAACTCAGAACAAGTCTGGGAGTTGCATCCCAGGTTCCTAACATAACTGAAAAAAGCCTTATGATTGTCTTTAGTGTCCTGTGCAATTTTTCTCTCGAAGCTGGCCTTGGAGGATTTTATGAGGGATCGTAATTTTTTGCTAGTACTGATCAGAGATGCCTTCCCTTTTAGGGATTTTGCTCTATCATGTAGCAGCTTCCTCCTTCTGTTGTACAGTTTATTTATGGCTGGAGTCCACCAGACTGGATGCCTGCCTTTGGATGATTGTGTCTTGATTTTTTTTGGGATAGCATGATCCATGCATTCCTGGAGATGTCCGTAGAATGCGTTTATATAGGATTCTGCAGTTTGGGCCATAGTTTCCACTGGCTCTGGGGCCTTGAAGGATTCCACTTTGGTTTTGAGAAGTGTGAAGTTCGCTTTTGAGAAGTTTTTCACTGTGGTTTTCTGGGCTGGGGGTGGGGTCGGGATGTGGATATCCAGTGAAATTAATTCATGGTCTGATCTTACCAATGAGGGATATACTTCTGGTATGGAGCATAGAGTCCCCATGCTGGTAATGATCAGGTCTAGTATGTTTTCCCCTCTTGTGGGAGTGGTGACTAGTTGTTCCATAGCATTTGAGTTTATAAATTCCAGGAACCTTTGGGCTAAGGTGCTGGGGCTTGAGTAATGCTCCCAGTCTATGTTTGGGTAGTTGAAGTCGCCCAATATAATGGTGTTCGGAGATATCTTCATGTTCTCCAATGTTTTCAGGAAAGCCGAGTGGGATTCCTGACTTTGAGAGGATGGTCTGTAGGATGCTGTAAACTGAAAAGCAGTCTTGCCCACTGTCAGTTGCACATGGATGGTCTCCAATACTTCGTGCAATGCCACTAACCTGGAGGTGTGGATATCCTTGATAAATATGGAAACTCCCCCTCCTTTTGTGGTTCGGTCCGGGTTTTGGGGCCGAAAAGCATGATATGAGGTATAACTTGGTAGTGCTGGGGGGCTCTCTGGGGCCTTGAACCAGGTTTCTGTCACTGCACAGATATCAATGTTCTCCATACTGAGGAGAGCTTCGAGTGCATGCATCTTGAGGGTAAGACTTCTGGCATTTAGCAGCATTACCCTTAGTTTCTTGTTCCTTGTGCTGTCTATGGAGGTGGGTTTGACTTTTGAGCCTTGCCTAAAAAAGGCACTATGAGGATGGCAAGAGCCTTTGCCAATATCCGAAAGCCCAGGGGTGACAGGTGCAAGCCATCCCTAGCGAAACAACGTGGCTTGTCGAGCATGTCATCCCAGGCTGACAGACACTGGATCCCTTTTGAATGACACCAAAATTTTAGCCAATTGTTAAAATCGATCATTTTGTCTTTATACAGTGGCATCATTCTAGGTGAGGGTAAGATGCTGCTCAAGGTCAGGGTCATACTGGCCTGGGCTACATGATCAGAGAGCTCCTCTATGTCTCTTTTCATGTAGTCGAGGGAGGTACGTCTCAGGTCATTCACGCCAGCATGTACAATGACTGAGTCATATTTGTATTTGCTTTGGAGTGACCTGAGTGCTTGAGTTATGTGGCGGATCCTAGCGCCCGACAGGCAGCTCACTGTGACTTTCTCTTTATTCAGCCTCGTGAGCGGGACATCAGTGTGTCTGACAATAGAGTCACCTATTGCAAGAGTATCAGGTGTGTTATTCAGCCTTAAGGGCTGTGACTGCTTGGCACACTGACTTTGTGTGCTATGTGTTGTACGTGTTTTGTTTTGGGGTAGCGTTTGCTTGGATGTCTGCTTTGGAGGTCTCTTGCTTAGGTAGATTTATATTTAGAGCCTCCGAGTATGTTTTTGTGTTTTTATGTGTTTGGTTCGCTGTTGTGGTGGGACTATGTGATACTGGAATTGTGTTGTGTGAGGTTACCTTCTCCTCCTGACTGGTTACACCAGTTTTGAGATGAGAGAGCTCAGCCTCCAGTTTGGCAATATGGTTGCATCTCTCACATATATTCGAACCTGTTTGGAGGAGGAGAGGGTTGTCCGTGTACATGAGACAGTTGTAACATTGCCTCAAAATTCCCAGATTCACCAGCTGGACTGGAGAGGAAACCATGGACTGGAGAGGAAACCATTGACTGACCTTTGGACATGCTAGAGTAATATAGGGAACTGAATTAAAATGGACCAATAGGGAACAAGGTAATCGTAGAGAGTATAAGAGTAAGTAGTGCTTATGGTTTATTAGTGCTAACTTGTAAAATTACTTATTTGGACCAGTGAGGGGCCTTAGAATGAGAATATGGTGTTTACTTTGAGAGATAGAGCAGTTCTAAGGGAAAAGGTGAAGAGCAGACTTTGTGGAGCCAGGAATAGTTTAAACCCAATTAGGCGGCGCTGCCTGATGTTGTGCTATGCGCAAAACCGCGCAAAAGAGGGTTTTAAGAGAGGGAGGAATTGACCCAAAATGGCCAGTAAAACTACAGTTTCAAGGCAGTAACCACTCCCAGAGGGGCAGGCAGGTTGCTCAATGTTTATCACTGCCACTGATGAACACAGAGACTTCCCTTTAGCCCAAGCAAACAATGGCCTCCAAGAAACTTACAAACAGTTCAGAACAGCAAATCTATAACTGAACTTTTTTTAATCTCAGAAAAGTGGGAAAAGAGCAAGATTTTTTTGTTTTTTTGTTCTTTTTTAAGGAAAGCAGAGGTTCACAGGTATAAACAAGTTAGAACAGTGCAGTAAATGACCCCACACTTGAGTGCTAGGCCAGAGACAGATAAAATGCAAGTTTTATGAAAAAAAAAACGATTTTAAAAATAAGTGCAGGCAGGAAATTTAGTAATCAGCTCTAGGATGTGTTCTAAATACAGTCACCAACACAGAAATCAAGTTTAACAAGCCAGAAAATGCTCAAAAGTAGGCGGCAATGCAGAAAAACTTAACAAATAATCTGAAGCAAAATTCTTAAAATCTCAAAAGTGGCTCCTTTCTTCTCTCAGCGTTTTCTCCTCTTGGTGGGTGCTTCACCAACAGCCAACAAGTCTGAAAAAAGAAGACATTCCCCGCACTCCAGCCGAGAATCGAACCGGAGAACCTCTTGCTGTGAGGCAACAATGCTACCGCTGTACCACCGCGGATGTTGTATGTGTGTGTTTAGTAAAACCGCAAAATTCAAAACTTCTGTTATTCGAGGTTTTGAATTTTGCGGTTTTTACTTTTCGTTGTTTTGTGGATTCGACTTCTTGGGCTTGAGATACTGAAGTTCGAGATTTCAGTATGTCGAGCTTCTGAAGTTAATCCATATATATATATATATATATATATATATACATGTACATACATATATATATATATATATATATATATATATATATATATATATACACACACACACACATCTGTATTAAATCATCACCTATGACATAGGCAATCATACATTTATATAAATGAAAACAAACTATATTGACATATTTTCAGTTAGAAACATTATTTATCACATATAATCTTCTATACAGTTAGTAAAACAACACAGAGCCCGTTCAATTCCTGCAAAAAACATTGTTCTTTTCAGTTTTTGATCCTTTTTGAATTTATGTTTATGGTCTTCGACATTTGGGTGTAGATCATTAGTAGATCTACAATGTGGGTGTTTGATGGAAGGTTATGCTTCTGTAGTAGTCTAAAAGCCCTCAAAGCAATTCTGTACATTGCTATAATAGCTGCTAGAGGTCAAGCAATGCAGGGTTTAACTCCTGACTGGCCATGTTAGACCCCGAGGGTAAAGCCCAAATGATCAAATCCACAGACAAGGATGGAGAAAATCCTGTAGCCACTGTTGGTAGGTACTATATCTTTCATATTATCAAAAATCCAAAAGACCGCTGACAGTCTTGTACTCAAAACTTTTATTCGGGAAACCACAACAATTAAGCGCTTTCATCAGCAACCACAAGCTGACTTATTCCTGTCTTTGGAGGGAAGGAAATATTTAGAGTACGTTCTGATGAAGTCAGCTTGTGGTTGCTGGCGAAAGCGCTTAACTGTTGTGGTTTTCCGAATAAAAGTTTTGAGTACAGGACTGTCAGCGGTCTTTTGGATTTTTAACAAGTTTTCTGCTGGTTCTTGGTTTTATCTTTCATATTATGTTAAGATCTTTTAATGTTTAGCTTTGGCTGCCTTTAATGTTGTAATACTACTGATCATATGCAACTGCTTAGGTTTCAGGATTCTTGACATCACAAAAATACATTATACACTAATACTCATCTCAGCATCTGTAGATCAATGACCTCTTTAGTGAATGATGTAAGTCAGAATTACAGCAGAGATATTTTATCTTGTCTGTTTGTGGAAAAGCTTTCTTTCCTTTTTGTACTGTCTGTACGAATTATAAAAGCAGTAATGCCCAAATAAAGGTGGACATTACAGAAAATAAACCACCAAAGGGTGCTACAGGCGGAGTGCATTCCTACCCCTGAAAGGCCTTTTATTTCTCTGAAATGCACAGCCCGAAGGGCATCATTATACTTTAAAAATAGTAACACTAATGCCTCAGTAGATGTAAACAGTCTTAATAAGTTTAAAAATAATTTTTATTTGGATTTAAAAAAAAAACAAGTAGTCTGTTACCATGAACATGTTCAATGAAAAGTGAAAGTGATTTGCAAAATCGGTATTATCAGTTTTCCATTGGCAAGACTTCTAAGCATGTTAAGTAACAGTGTACTAATTTTACTCTGACTGTTTTCATTAGGAATTTAGGTTTTACTTACTGTTATCTCATGGCCTCCTTTGTTAATTATAAAGAATGTTTGTTTTAGTAAAGAGGACAATTTGAAATGGATCTTTTTCTTTTTTTTTCTGTAAATTGCCACCCAACAGACTCAAAATGCACACAAGTACACACACAGACATATGAATAGATCTTGAGATGCAACATTACTGTAGTTTATTTCCATATAACTGGACGGTCTAGCTATTGTTTCATATTAGAGGAATACTACAGAACACAAAGTAAAGAAACCTGTCTCTTGTCATAAAAAAAGTAGTTAAGATAACTAACTTCATGGCATATATGAATAGCTTTAACGGGAAGTTGAATTTTTCAGTAGCTACTTTCAGTTTTGCAGTCATATGCTACAGTCACCAGGGGATTCAATAACTTCTTTGTAGGCTCTGTGCAAAGCATAGACAGAGTTTACTTTTTAGCACTAAGGTGTGCGGTGCGCATCAGCATGCATTGCATATTAACAAGGTGTGGTGCGCCTCAACTAGGTTTTGCAGCTCGCAACAGTGTTGTTGGCTGCAAAACCTTGTAAGCAAACAGGGATAGCAATTCCATGTAAAGAAGAGCACCTGCAGTGTGCAGGTTTGTGTGGAATGCCACAGTGATCACCAGGGCTTTACAAACCGCTGCCATTCTGTTAGGTCATCATATCTGCACAGAGGCCAACTTAATGAGAGGGCAAATAACCAGTAATAGAGACATATTTGACATGGACTTCACATAGGAATGTGTTAGAATGTAACTCTGTCAACCTCTTAGAGCAGGAAATGTGGCCAAAGCCATAAAAATGGTGGGACAAAGGGCCATAAATAGGGACAGATGTTTAATATTACACTTCCAAACTTAGGAAGTTGATAAAATATATAGGTTGTAAATTAGCATCAACTTTCTGAAGAGCATCAAGTTTGAAACTCAAATGTCAGTCACCGGTCAGTTTTTGACTGCACTGTACAATGACATGCCAATGATGTGCCAGGAAAAAAATATTATGAGGAAAAGATAAATATGAGACAAAATCTGCACATTCTGCACAGATCAGGACAGTTAAGAGGTATGCACTTGTGTATATATTATTGAGTCACATCAGTCCAAAGATAGAAAGCCACATATTTGATAAGGAAAACATCTGGACATCCTGGGAATATCTGGACAGTTAGAGGTATGAATGTGAAGTATATGGTCCAAATGCAGTACAAGATAGTGTACCTACAGTGCAGAGTATTGTGATATCCTATTCCTGGCATACTGTACTGAACCTGTGATGTGTGTGTATTGAATAGGTACACACAGATGAATTGTAGGAATGACACAAGGAAAAAGTACAGGTGAACTCCCACATGTACAGAGGAGGAGGGCATGTCAGTGGAAGATGGTTGTAGCAGCAACACCAAGCACATATCTGTATGGTACAGTACAGACTGTACAGTGAAAATGTGTTGTCTGTGACTGCCACACAATGTAACCTAACAATAGGGGGAATGTGTGTGTGAGATGAGCATCCTTACATGAATAATGCAGAGGACATCTATCAGGGATTTGACATACAGTTGGGGTAGGGTGCATATTGGTAAGCTCTGCAAACTGTTATACCTGAATATGAGTGTACTGCAAGTAGAGGTCTCCAGCAAGATGGCCACAGGTAAAGGATCATGGCAAACATTACAAGAACCCAGCCACAATCATGGACAATATCAGAATAATATTGCAACTAATGCCATGCCTGTGATATAACATACATGAGTGATTAATGAGTCTGCGTGTACACACACACACACACACACACACACACACACACACACACGACAACTATTATGATGCAGCCACACACACTGAAGGTAATCATGCACATTGTCCTAGTACTGAAATATCTGCAGGTGATGTTAGGAGGGACACTGCTATACCTGTATGTGACAGTATGGGGTGCAGTAAAGGCTAGTTGCCTTGTGTGCATGGCATATATCTGTGGCACAATCCAAGTGAATGATATACGTGCCATTAATGTTGTCAAACACCTATGTATGCAGTATGTGCATAAGCTGAACAGGTAGCATGCCTGCATCTGGTGTAACAACTCTCTAAGGGCAAGAACACTGCATCCTTAGGCCCAGATAGTATCCCAGGATGCCTTCCAAATAGCATGAAACATGATCTATCAGGCCCTGTGGAATTGCTATTTTAACCGTAGCCTCCAAACATGCTTTGTGCCTCCTGCCTCATGAATGGAGAACAGCAATAATCATCCCTCTGCACAAAGGTGGGTCATCTACAAACCCTGGAAACTACAGAGCCATAACTCTCACTAGTTTTGTATGTGAAGCCATATAATCCAGTGTCATATAAATGATCAGTAGTGATATAGTAAACCTCCAGATAATGGACCCAACCCAGTTTGGTTTCATCAAGGGCAGGCCATGCCTACTCAACTTGGTGGACTTCTTTGAGAAGGTCACCAAAGCGATGGATGAGGGCAAAATGGTTCACACTGCCTACGTTGACATGATCAAGGCATTTGAAACAATACCTCACAAAAGCATTGTTGACAAACTCAAGAGGTTAGGTACAAACCCATATGTCACCCGGTGGATAGCCAGCTGGTTGATAGGACACAGGAAGATATAATTGAGGAGTCCACCTCTACAAAAAGGCTAGTCACAAGTGGAGTTCCTCAGGGATCGGTCCTTTGACCGATCTTTTTTGACATTTACTTATATGAAGTCAAGGCTAGTGTCAGTGGTCTCTGGCTGATTAAATTTGCAGATGATTGCAAATTAGGAGCTGTCATTGAATCCCACAGTGACCCAAATGTTCTCCAGGAAGGGCTGACACAGACAAGTAACTGGTGTCAGAACCATGGACTAAAACTAAATACCAAGAAATGCATAATAGTATCCTTTGGGAAGCTATGAACCTATTATCCATCCCTCCTAACTATCATATTGACAACACACCCCTTAGAGTTGACCCAGTAGTCAGGGACTTGGTAACATAGACAGTAATCTAGCCTTTGACCATCACGTGTCCACGGTAGTGAGAAAATCATTCAATGTTGCACAACTTATAAACATAAGTATGGCATCCAAGTCCAAAGAACTCATTGTTCTACTATTCGGCATTCATCAGACCTATTATTGAGTACAATGCCCCCTTAATATGTACTTAACAAGGCATAGCCAACAACTGGAATAACCACAGAGGTTCTTCACTAAAAGAATACAGGGTGTAAGTGAAATGTCCTATGTGGACTGCCTAAGGCCCTAGCCCTGTATTCTGTCTCCTACAGGATTTTGAAGGGACATCTATACCTGGCATACAGGCCATTGTTAGACCCCACTCTGGATCTCCTGCATATCCAAAAAACATACAGCACCAGAATCACTTTTTCAAAAGACTTAAACTTTGCCTGTAATATAAATAGTACCTGCTGGAGAGACAGGTATGTATTCCAGAGACACCCATCCATGTGAAGCAGAGTTCCTGCCTAACCCATTTCAAGTGCAACTTGGACAATTGTATGGGAAACAAGAAATTCATCCCTGGTTTGACACCTGTGTCTCTAATGGACACAAGCAACCTGTAAATGGTTAATCTCCCAGGCCTATGACTATAAATATTTTATGCAAGCCCCTGCTTACACTTACCAATGATATCAAAACTTGTCAGAGATTTGGAATGCATGGCTAGGCTTAAAAAGGCCCTTGTGGTTGTTAGCCTACTAAACATCTATAAACCTGTTGGTGTTCTGTACCATTAGACAGTCACGTAGGGTCCCCAGAAAGAATTCCTAGGTATGGCCAATAAGCTGTGTGACAGCACACTGTGACAAAGGTGGTACATTTCAGTCACACATCAGCGGCAGATGTGTAGGGAGGTACATGAAGAAGGGTGTATTGTACACAATTATTGGTGTAATGAAGGCTGAGAACATGAAGTTATGATGGTCTCTGAAGTGCATGTCCTTCACATAGCCAGTAGTTGTGTTACATTCAAGGGAATACTCAGCACTGTGACCACATACTGATGGATGTACCATTTACCCTCTACCCCAGGACACAAGTCACATACTTACTGGCCTGATTATAGGGTGTGATGTCCACATTATACTTGGGTGGTGTGTCTAATTCCTGATTCAACAAACCCCTCCATGTGTCTCGTCAATGTGGGTGTTGTCATGGCTGTGGCAGCAGTCTCTGGTATATGTTGATGCAGTCTGTATTATACTAATATCACAGTTGGAGTCGATGATTGCCCACATGCTTTAGTCCTTCAGGCAGCTGTTTGGATACCGCATGTGTATGTCATCTGTGGTGTCCATCACTTGATAATGGACAGGAAAGGGCCTAGTAGCCAGTCATGATGTTAATGATCTGATCACTGGACTTGTGATGCATGTTACGTCATACATTTCAACATAGTGAGATGCCATGTGTGTCATACACAGATCTACCAATTTGGTGATGTAGCTGTTTATGGCCACATATGACATAGTTGATGGAATACCTCAGTGTGGATTTTTGTCAAAATGCCTTGACCTGTTCAAGTTCCATAAGATGATAGTGTTGTCATCATGCATGCCCTTGATGACCTCTTTGAGAACATCTATCAGATGTAACAGACCTGATGTAGCAGTAATAACTCACACCGGTCTGTTGCACACACCTGGAATATTACTACTGTACAAGTAGAAGAGGTCCATGATGGCATGTTGGTCTATCCCACAGTCGAAGAGAGTCAGGATGTCCCTATACATGCATCAGGTGCTGCCCCCCCCAACTTAGGTGGATGCATGTTAATGTACATTCTTGTATGGGAACATAAGCAGTGTGGAGGGTGTGTTCAACTGTATCAAGAAGGTGCATATGCTGGGTCATGCCATAAGTGATTGGTGATGATGGTCTTCATGTTTCACTGTTGCAGTCATCACATTTGGGTTATCTGCTTGAGGTAGCCCTCAGCTGACCTGATTATCAATGTCTTGGGTCCTGCGTTGGTTTCTGTCTCATCTTCCATGACTTCAGGTAGTCAGGGGTATAAAGCATGCAGCCGACACCATTACATCAGTTTTTCCTGCCGTGCGGTGCCAGAAGCAGTTTGCAAGTGCCGGTCAGCCGACTCCTGAAATATTCGTTTTCGAGTTTGATCCAAAGTCTTCAACTAAAGCTAAGTACCCCGTTGTGGATCCTTTTTCTTGCTCTGAACCAATGTCAGTAAAAGTTAACAATTGTATTTCTTGTGGAAAGCAAATACCTCATAAAGATTTTGTACTGCATTCCTTGCCTAGGCCCAGACCACGACATATTTCGCTGTTGGTTTTGTGCCTTATTCAAACCTCGTACTATTCATTGTCAGTTCATTTTCGCATCTAAATATTTTGGTACTCAGTTAAATTATCCTGAAATGGCTTTGGTAAGCCACCCAACTACCGATATTCAAAAAAACGCAAAGAAAAAGACAGAGACAGACCGCATAGGTCCAAAGATGCCGACGACGCTTCTCCTAAGCTAGTTGCCAGTTCGCCGGTACTCAGTGAGGTGCTTTCGCAGCCCTTGATACCTGCTAGTTCAGATTTGCAGGCCTCTTCTGAGACCCATTCGGAGTCCAGTATGCCACGAGATGCTTCTTTGACTGTGGAACCTGCGGATATCTCTACCTTGGATGGGTCCGGAGCCGCTGTGCAGGCACTGGCTTTTGAGGGTGTATTCAGGCCTACTGACTTGGATATTAAACCAACGCCATCTTCTTCTTCAAGGCCTAAAACTCGATCCATGCCTATAAAACCGATGCCCAGACCACATGATCAGGACCCTATGCCTAAAAAACAAATGATAAGAATGGCTGAAGACCTTATTACTCTAATCAGGGGAAGACCCCCTTTTCCCTCTAAGAGACCTAGGACTGATTTTCCTTCTGATTCTTCTGATCAGGATTCTGACATTTCTGTTTTCTCTGATGACTAGGACTTGCCCGTATCTACCTATGAGGCTTCTGATGCAGAGGACTTCATTCCCTCCAGAGGATTTCTCTTTTGGTGAAACCTTGCATACTCTTAAGAAGCATTTCCGCTGGGAAAGCCAGCATTACTCTGACTCCAAAAAGTGGCTTAGGGAATTCTTACTCCTACCTCAACACAGGCCTTTAACCATCCTTCCTGTACTGGACATTGTAGATGATGCCTTCTTAGAATCTAGCCTGGTCCTTGACTCTTTACCTCCTGCTCCCAGAAAACCTGACAGGTATTACAGGGTACCTGACCCTCACAAGTTCCTCTTTAAAAATCCTACTGCGGATCCCGAGACCATTTCACAGGGACCCAAGGGCATTAAGGCTACTACTGCCAAAAACCCTACCCCCTCTGATAGAGATTCCAGGGCCCTGGATAGATGGGGTAAGAAGGTATACACTTCTGCAACTTTGGCCATTAGGGCCTTAAACTGACAGTTTCATATGTTAAAGTATCAGCAACATATTATTGGCTTGCTTAAACAGAAAATGATGTTGATTCCTGACTGTGCTGACAACAAAGTATTACAGGATTTAATGCATTCTGCTGAACAAGTTGGAAAACATGCTTTGCAATGTGGTTTTGATTCATTACAGGCATCTTGCAGGGCTGCTGTCATTGGGTCTGTACTTAGAAGGCAAGCTTGGCTTAAGGAGCAGTCTTTGCCAGATCATGTTAAAGCTAAATTACTGGATGCTCCCTTAAACCAAGACCGCCTGTTTGTCAGCAAAGCAGAAGTACTTCAAAAGATGGAGGAAAAAGCAAAATCTATGCAAACTGTTAAAGATTTTCTGCAGGTACAGCCTTCCAAATTTAGTAGGCATTGGCCTTCAAGAATTGGTCCTTTCCTGCCTCTTCCAGGCCTTGTCAGTCCAAACCCAGAACAAGCAGAACACCCAGGCTCCAGTCCCAAGGTACTCACGGGCCTAAGCAGTGGGGGGCTCCCACTTCCAAAGCTGGAAATAGTAAGACACACCCTGTGGTAAACTCTTACAATGACTTAACTTTAAACCTTCCAAGCCCTGGTCAACTGACTGTTCCTTTAGGAGGAAAGGTAGCCCTGCATGCAAAAAACTGGGAACTCGTTACCCAAGACAAATGAGTGTTAAATATAATTTCCCAAGGATACAGATTCCACTTCCACTTCTTACGAACCCCAAACGGTTGGCCAGACCTATCCCCACATCAGTGGGCAGAGGCTCAAAGACAAGTTCTCTCTCTTCTAAGCATCAGGGCTATTCACCCTGGCCCAGAAAAAGAATGGGGGCAAGGTTTCTACTCAAGACTTTTCCTGGTACCCAGAAAAGACAATTCCTGGTGTCCTATTCAGGACCTGTCTATCCTAAACACCTTTTTGGAAATCCCAAAATTCAAAATGCTAACTCTTCATCGGCTGCTTCCCATGGTAGGCAAAAATGCCTGGCTGGCAGAACTGGATTTAAAGGAAGCCTACCTGCACATCCCAATAAGGGAATCTTGCATAAGATGCCTATGCTACAGAGCAAGTTACATGCACTATCAGTTCTCTGCACTGACCTTTGGCTTATCTACTGCACCCAAGGTATTCACAAATTGCCTAGCTCCAGTCATTGCATTTTGCAGGCAAAGAAATATTCAAATATACCCATACCTGGACGATTGTCTGCTTCAGGCAGAAAGCCGGGACATTTTATTAAATCATCTGGCATTTGTAAAGAATTTACTAACTTCTCTGGGGTACACCATAAACGAAAAGAAATCACATCTAGTACCCTGTCAACAAATTGTATTCCTGGGAGCAAGCTTGAATTCAACTTCCCAGGTGACCTACCTCACGCCAGAGAAACAAGTTCATTTGACAGCCTACTTCAAACTACTGGCCACAAAGACCAAGCTATCTGCAAGGAAAATACTGCAAGCCCTGGGGTTCATGGCCTCTTGTATTCTACTGATTCCATATGCAAGACTGCATATGAGGAAACTACAATTGTATCTAAAAAGCCTATGGTGTCAACATTCTCAGGACCTAGAATCAATGATTCCTATCATACCTTGTCTAAATATAGAGTTCCATTGGTGGGCAGAGGCCTGCCACCAAAACAAGGGACTGCCATTCACTCTACTTGCTGCCACCCAAACCCTAACAAAAGATGCATCAGACTATGCATGGGGGGCTCACTTGGCAGAGCAGTGCATTCAGGGCAAATGGAACCCAAATCAAATGCACCTACATATCAATCAAAAAGAAATGTTAGCTGCACAGAATGCTCTGACAGACTTCAAGGACCACATTCTTCTAGGACAATTATTGGTAAAGACGGACAACACCAGAGTTGTGTGGTACATAAACAAGCAGGGTGGAAACCCACTCATACCCTCTCTGCAGACTAGCCATGGCTCTGTGGAACTTAGCCTTGAGCTACCAAGTATACGTACAAGCTCAATTCCTGCCAGGTGAAATAAATATACTGGCAGACAACCTAAGCAGAAATCTCATGGACCCAGACAAGTGGAAACTGGAACCAAATATATTCAACATGTTGATAAACAAATGGGGGAGCATGGCGCTAGACCTGTTTGCCTCCCCTCAGAACTACCAATTGGGCAAATTCTGCACCAGGACTCCCCACAAACAAGCTTGGAAAGTGGATGCCCTGTCCTTCACCTGGAAAAAACCTATCAGTTTATGCCTTTCCCCCTCTGCCTCTCCTCTCCAAAGTGCTACTAGAGATCAAGCAGGACAAACCAAGGACAATACTGATTGCACCAGACTGGCCACGCCAACACTGGTACCCCTTCTTGCGCAGTGTGACACTGCTCGACCCATGGCACCTGCCTCAGACCACTGCCCTGCTGTCCCAGCAGGAGGGCCAGATTCTGCACCCTCAGCTTCAGACCTTGAACTTTGCAGCCTGGCTAATTACCTGATCTCTCCATTACCATCACTCAATTAGCAAGTGATGGATGTCATTCTGGAGGCAAGGAGGCCTACTACTAGAAAATCCTATGCTGAAAAATGGAAAAGATTCTGTTCCTGTAGCCAAATTCAGGGGATGGACACTACACTGCCCAATTTACCTCATATTCTTCACTACTTAACTGAGATGCTTCACTAGGGCCTTTCCTTTTCTTCCATCAAAATTCATGCCTCGGCCATTTCAGCTCATTATAATACAGAACCACCCCTCTTCTCTCATCCACTGCTGAAGCAATTCCTCAGAGGGGCCAAAAACCTCAGACCATGCAGGAGAGCCCCTACTCCAGCCTGGGACCTTAACTTTGTATTGGAAAAGCTCACTCTGCCTCCCTTTGAGCCAGCTGCAAATGCAGAGTTGAAATTCCTTTCTTGGAAAACAGCCTTTCTTCTAGCCATCACTTCAGCAAGAAGGGTATCTGAATTACAGGCCCTCATGGCAGTGGAGCCTTTCATCATCTTTCATGTGGACAGGGTGTCCCTCAGGACCAACCCTTCCTTTATGCCCAAGGTGGTATCCAGTATTGCCCTTAATCAGTCCATTCATTTGCCAACCTTCTTTTCTAATCCACAGAACAAAGGGGGACGAATATTGCACTCCTTGGACGTGAACAGACAACTTAGATTTTACTTGGACAGAACTAAGTCCCTCAGGAAATCTGAACAGCTGCTGGTTGCATTTGCAGCAGGGGCAGAGGGGAAGACCATTTCAAATCAAACCATTTCTAAGTGGATAGGCCATTGCATTCAGTTCTGCTATAAGCATCATGGAAAACCTAACCCACAGGGGATAAGACCTCATTCCACCAGGGCTGCATCTACCTCTACAGCCTTTGTCAGAGGTGTCCCTACCAGGGACATCCTAGAAGCTGCTACCTGGAGTTCTGTACATACCTTCACCAAGCATTACCACTTGCCAAATTTCTCTAAACCCAGAGCTGGCTTTGCCACTTCAGTCTTGCAGGGCCTTATAGCTGGTCCTAATGCTATCGAACTGCCTCCTCCCATCCTTAGCTTTGGGAATCTATCCATATGTTATGACTGCAACAGTGAAACACGAAGAACATAGTAAAGTTTTGTACACTTACCATAAATGTAGATGTTCGAGTGTATTCACTGTTGCAGTCCTGGTTACCTTCCCTCCAGCCCCCTGACTTCTATTGACTATACCTCTGTTCTTGCTTATTATGCTTAAAGCTTTCTGGTGTATTTGCTTTTCTGTTGGAGGTGTAACCTTGTATTTAATTGCTTCCCATTATGGGGGCACCTGACATCTGGGGCAAGAAAAACTGATGTAATGGCGTCGGCTGCATGCTTTATACCCCTGACTACCTGACGTCATGGAAGATGAGACAGCAACCGACGCAGGACCTAAGACTTCGATAATCAGGCCGACTGAAGGCTACCTGCAAACAGGTAACTCAAATGTGATGACTGTAACAGTGAATACACTAGAACATCTACATTTATGGTAAGTGTACACAACTGTACTTTGTCACAGCACATGGATTACATGTGATAGGCCTGGATGAAGGTAAGACAGTGCATATTGCCTATTGTGATCTGGCCTAGGGTTTTGACATGATCACACATGCAGGTATCATTGAGGAAGCCCCCAAACTGGGGATTAAACCTTACATCAGTTGATGGGTAAACAGTTGGCTCACTGACAGAGCATATCATGTGAAAGTTGGTAAATCAACTGTACTAGTAAAGCTGTCACCATCGGCAAACCGCAAGGATCTGTGGTTTGGCTTTTCACTCTTTGAACTGTATTTCTCGACAATTCAGGCTAAAGTATATGTCATTTGGCTTTCCAGGTTTGATGATTCTTGCATATTGTGAGCAATAATTCAGTCCAGCAGTGGTGATAACATAATATAGGAGGGGCTAACACACGCAACTGAATGGTGACAAATGCATACGATGTACAAATAAATGCAGATTTATTAATCACAACATTGACAGCAGTCATGGTATACAGAAGCCCAGTGATGCAAGCACTGGGAACACATTTAGATAGCCAATCTGAACTTTGACCACCAGATGTCAACACTGCTATTGAAAGTTTATGTTGTGTATATCATAAGTCACGGCATCACATTGAGATCTTAGGATTGTATGACAGCACTGTAGTCAAACCTCATTACAGCACTACCAGACAGATAGCAGCTGGAGAGATCAGCAAGATAACATAGGCCCTACACATCATGCCATGATATATGTGGATAGATTAAAAGCCATGTCACTGTAAACTTTATTGTATAGGATGAGGTGACTTCTGCCTGGTCCCCTGTCCTGGTGGGAGTACTGCATATCCAAAAATATGGTATAGTTGATGACATCAGCAGTGCCTGTAGAGGAGAAGATAACTGTGTTCCACATGCTGGTGTAAAATGCTCTCTGTAATGTGAAGCAACAGCTCTCTGTCTCACACACACACACTTGACTGCAGTGAGACTAGAACCCCTAACTATCCACGTACACAGACTACAGAACACAGTACTTAACTCAAGTGCCACAGCTCAAGTCTGATTTATACAAAAGTGCAGGGGAACTTATAGTAGATGGCATCAGCAGGCCATATGGGAGATGAGGTTGGGAGGCCTGTATGAAATGGATATGTATGCATGAACAAGTATCAAAATACTGACAATCAATGTAATTGGAGAAGTAACTGCAGCATACACACATCTGCTCTGCTGTCTAGACACAGACACCCAGCTGAGTGCAGTGAGAACAGAACCCCTACCTAAGTACATGGACTACAGAACACAGTACTTAACGCAAGCGCCACTGCACAAGTCTGATTTATGCAAGAGTCCAGGGGGACTTACAGTACAGGACATCAGCAGCCCATGTGAGAGACAAGAGGTTGGGAGGCCTAAATGAAAGGGATGTGTAGGCATGATTAAGTATCAAAATACTGTATGTAGGTGTGTGTGTGTTGTGTGTGTGTGTGTGTGTCTCTCTCTCTCTCTCTCTATATATATATATATATATATATATATATATATATATATATATATATATATGCAAACAAAACCGAGAGAACGCTAGCAAAGAAAATGATCAAAATAATAAACTTCCGAAGGCATCTGTGGAACGTAAATAAAGTTAATAACTTTCCAAAACAATCATCAGAAATAATGCAGCAAGTAGAACCAGTAATTGAGGAAGCTTTTGTTCTTTATTTATTTAAAAACTTCTTCAGAATAAGTAAACTGTGCAATTTTCAGAGTTAAAATAGTGTAAGTAAACAATAGAAATAATCTAGTCCCATTAAAATCACAGTTCAACCTCTTAAACCATGACGGAAGAGTAATTATGAAAGCTTCATTACTCAT
>NC_056737.1:1814733317-1814735817 GCF_019279795.1 Protopterus annectens | reverse complement strand
TGAGAAGTATATGCCAAACAGGAGGGGCCCCAGCACAGAGCCCTGAGGCACACCACTCATTACTGGTCTGGATTCGGACGTAGATCCCACTACTCTTACTTTATGGGATCTGTCTGAGAGCCAGTTTGTGATCCATCTTGTGATGTAAGGGTTTATGCCCAGGCTGGTGAGCTTATCAATAATACCCAAATGGGGAATGGTGGCAAATGCTTTAGCAAGGTCAAAGTAAGCCGTGCGTACCTCCTTTCCCTTATCTATAGCCTGAGTAACTGTCTGAAATAAATCCACCAGGTTCAGGAGGCATGATCTGCCCTTGACAAAGCCGAACTGTGTGGGGTCCAGTGACTGGAGGTTCCCAGTCTCTCCATTTATGAGTTCCATAATGATTCGCTCCATAGCCTTACAGATCAGACTGGTCAGGCTTATTGGTCGGTAGTTCCCAGGGTCAGTTGTGGCCCCACCCTTGTGTAGCGGGACCACCGTTGCCGTGTGCCATTCTCTGGGCACATATCCTGTGGAGAGGCTGAGACTAAACATTGTATTAAGATGCAGGGTTAATTCCTTTTGGTGCTCGCGTATGACACAGCCTGGGACACCATCTGGTCCCATGGAGTCAGTGTTTTTAGCTTTAGATAGAGCCTTGTTAACCAACGTATCAGTAATAATTGGACTTACACAATCCCCTGGAATGGTAATAGGCCATGTAGGTGGTGGTGGTGGTGGTGGGTGGGGGGGGGGATGTGCACTGAACCTGTCAGCCAAGTTGTTGGCAATGTCAGAAGGGTCAGTGTATTTTGTTCCATTTTGTACTAGCTCAGAACAGACCTGAGTATTGCCATTCAGGTTTTTGACATAGCCATAGAAGGCCTTATGGTTATCCTTGGCATCCTTGGTAACTTTCTTTTCAGAATTAGCTTTAGTTGACTGACTTGATGAGGGCCTCAATTTCTTACTAATGCTGATCAGGGATGATTTTTCTACTTGAGATTTGGCTTTTTTTTGTATAAGTCTCCTTTTATTGTAAAGTTTGCTTATGGCCGGGGTCCACCAGACTGGTTTCTTCATGCTTGAGGAAGGAGTCTTGGTTTTATTTGGGATAGCACAGTCTATGCAATCCTGAAGATGCATATAGAGTGCCTTGGTGTAGGATTCCGCATCCTGGATATCATTATCCTTCTGCAAGGGAATAGTGAAGCTTTCCACTTCGGATGCAAGTAGTTTGAAGTTTGCTTTGGAAAGGTTTCTGACTATGTTTTTTTTGACTGGGAGAGGTGGAGGGGTGAGGATGTCCAGGGTTATCAGTTTGTGGTCGGATCTGACCAAGGAGGGAGTGATAACGGGTGTGGTACAGTGGGCGCCCATATTTCTGATGATTAAATCCAATATGTTGTCCCCTCTAGTGGGGGAACATACTAGTTGTTCAAGGGCATTTGAATTTATAAATTCTATGAATCGCTGAGCATAGGAGTTGGAACATTGGTAGTTCGCCCAGTCTATACCAGGGTAGTTGAAATCACCAAAGATTATGGTGTTGGGTAGGACCTTTATATTTTCCAATGTCTCAAGGATTGCAGACTGAGCATCTTGGAACATGGTGGGTGATCTATAACCGGCTACGACTTGAAATGTGGTTTTGCCTGCTGATAGTTGCGCATGGATGATCTCTGGGGCATCATGCTGCGCTACTAACCTGGAGATATGGGTATCCTTGATGAATATGGATACACCTCCGCCCTTTGTACTGCAATCCGGTAACTGAGGCTGGAAGGTATGATATAAATTGTAACCTGACAATGCTGGGGTGTTCTCTTGAGCCTTGAACCAGGTTTCCGTCACTGCACAAACATTGATTTTCTCCATGCTGAGGAGAGCCTCAAGTGTATGCATTTTGAGGTTGAGACTTCTGGCGTTGAGTAGCATTACCCTTAGTTTTAGGTTACCTGTGCTGGTTACGGTGGTTGGTTTGTCCTTTGAGCCTTGCCTAAAAAAGGCACTATGGGGACGGCAAGAGCCTTGGCCAGTATTCGAAAACCTAGGTGTGACAGGTGCAACCCATCTCTGGCAAAACAGGGAGGCTTGTCTATCATGTCATCCCAGGCAGACAGACACTGGATCCCCTTAGAATGACACCAGAAGCTTAGCCAATTGTTGAAATTGATTATTTTGTCTTTGTATTGTGGTATCATTTTAGGTGAAGGTAGTATGCTACTCAAGGTCAGGGTCATACCAGCTTAGGTTACATGATCAGAGAGCTCCTCAATGTCTCTTTTCATGTAGTCCAGGGAGGTACGTCTTAGATCATTCACACCAACATGTACAATGACAGCGTCATACTTGTACTTGTTCTGGAGTGACCTAAGTGCTTGTGTTATGTGGCGGATCCGGGCACCTGACAGGCAGCTGACAGTAACCTTCTCCTTGTTCAGCCTGGTGAGTGGAACATCCGTGTGCCTTACTTTAGAGTCTCCTATTACTAGCGTGTTAGGTATGGTGTTTTGCC
>NC_056737.1:1814633317-1814725817 GCF_019279795.1 Protopterus annectens | reverse complement strand
TGCCAGCTCGACGCCCAAACTTCAACAAAGGCACGCCCATTTATGCACGCATGTCTTTCGAACACTACCCAACCGCGGGGAGGACATGCAGTTAATAGGAACATTTTTCACTTCTTTTCACCATTCTGAATAATTTACATTTCATGTTAGCAGCATAGTAATTGGTGTTGCTGCGGTAGCGCTGTCGCCTCGTAGCAAGATGTTGTCCCGTTCGATTCTCAGCTAAAGCGTCTTCTGTGTGGAGGCATACGTGAGTGGAGAGTGCCTTCGTTGAAGGTTGTGTGTCAGGGCTGGTAACCCAGTACGTAAAAATCCACTACCAATCATTAGCGGACTGGAGTTCCGCTGTGGCAACCCCTAACCGGGAAAAGCCGAAAGACACAAATTAGCAGCATAGTAATTTCATCTTTATAGTGACTTGTGTTCACTTGATTATTGTTCTGTAAGAGCCTAGTAAAACTTTTTATTAGGATTATGGTAATCTGTCACAGTTGGTATATCACAAGTAACTGTGTTTTGCACATGTTTTATTTTTAACTCCTGTTTGTAGAAAGTGAGGAACAAGGAATTAGATAAGAAACTCTGAGGGAGCAAAGGAGTTAGAATGTAAATCCTTCAGTTCCGGTACAGTTTCTGAAGGGGGTTGCACTACTGAAATGACTCCCAAAACAGGCATATGCAGTTAACAAATTACCAAAGATCTCCTTCCTGACTTGCGGCCAAAACCTTTGTGGTACTTGCATTGGTATCCATCCCCCAGCCAAAGATTGTGTCACTTCCACAGACTTCAGCAGTGGATTTCTAGAGTACTTAAGCTGTATTTAGAATCATAGGAAGTTACTAGACTTTTGGGCCTGAGGCCCTTACATGCCTAGCCAAGAATTTAGGCCATTTTCTGACAAGTCAGCACCCAATGCCCCTGTCCATCAGGGGCACAGGTGGAATCCCAGTGGTGTATTTTCTGTTCCCATCCAGTTGTCCAGGTCTCACTTAAAAAGGGTTAATGAGCTACTCTGCTTGACGTGGAGAGGGAGTCTTTTCTACAGAAGGGGTAGTTTCTGGGACACACGTCTGTCCCGCCAACAAGTCCTGCTGATGTCACAGACCAGGTTGTGTTTGCTTGTGCAGGTTACTCAAGTGGAGCTTGACTTTCGGATATGCAGCAGTCCCATCAAAGCAAGGTCTGAGATTGCTTTGTATGCCAGACAGAAGAGTCTGTATGAGACTGTGTAGAGAGACAGGGCTTTTAGCCTATATGTATAGGGTAGATTTTTAGAGGCCCTGGTTTCTCCTGGCGAAGAACCTCTGTGGTCTCTCCAGTTGCTGCTTGTGCTTTGTGAGGTATATGCCGAAAGGTGCATTATACTCAATGAGTCTTATAAGGGAAGAATACAGGGATGTTATGACCTTCTTGCCCCTGGATGTAGTAATGAGGTGGGACATGTAGAAAGCTTTCCATACAATGGAGGCAATATGGTGGTCAAAAGTCAATTTGCTATCAACCTGGGTGCCCAAGGCCCTCACAACTGATTACATGCTTAGGACTTTGTTATTAATGTGATAATTTGTGGAGACGTCACTCTCCACAAAGTCTAATCAGTCTAAGCAGTCCATAGCTTTGTCTAATTCTGCCTATATTAATGTAACTTTCCCTTGAACAGAAAACCTTTGCTAGGGAGTATTTTAATATAGTACAGATAAACCCATTAATACGGAAGGCCTTACTTCTGTACTTTTGTTAGACCTGCATCACTGTATGGCTAGAACTCAGAGACAAAGACTTTTACAGGTGCCCACAAAGGTGTAAGAAAACAGAGGGCAAATGAAATAGCATTCCTTCCAGTGATTCACCTAGTGAAGAGGGAGTTTTTTAATGTCCATGCTTATTCTCATTCTCAGGATTCTGATAACCATTCTTTCTTTCTGCTTTCAGAGAATCTACTAGAGGATGTCTTTTTTTTGAGTGGATAAATTATATGGGGTAGTTTTTAACTATCTTGTATGAAATTCCTCTTCACAAAAAAAAGGTGTAAGGAGAAGATGAAGCTCTCAGCTGGTGCATGAACATTACCTCCACTTTTCTATACTTGTTGGGATATTTTTTTAAAGCAGATTGTCAGCTTTCTGTTGCAGGATTTATTATACAGGTCATTTAAGGTACATGCTGCTTCTGTCTACATCTAACCATACAGGGAAAACTGTCCCATTTGCATTTTTACCCTTTGGTAGGGAATCTAGTTTACTGGTGACAAATTATACACATGTACCCTAACTATTACAGTACCTAATTTATTAGATTACATGGTTACTTATCAGAATTTAAATTGAGTAAATTCAAGAAAATATGCAGCCAATTCTTAGCAGCAGTGTTGCAAAAAGAGTAGAGAACTCAGTTGCTACAGAAGGTAAAAATCAGAGTTCGCTCACCAAAGTGTATATATAATGCTTTAGATGCTATATTACTGCTTTTTTTTCTGAATTTAGAAGAGAGCCTAGCAATGAGTAATGCCAGAAGCAGACTACTTAATGTTCCAATAACAAAACAGTTCTTTTTCAGACAGCTGATACTATCATTGCTAGTTGGAAAGTAAGGGTAACTTGAGATGTAGATGTTCATAATTAAATCACTGTTGCAGTAGTACAAGCTATAGTAAAACTATATGGCATGTATCCTGCCAAGGACTGGGCATACTACATCTTAGGAAGCTCATGAGCATACTAGTATAAACATAGATGTATGGGTACCAAAGATCAGAACTTTCTTGCCATTGAAGGTTTCAGTCATACTTTGTTCTTACTACTACTTCAGTGTTTCACTTGTCAGCTAGTTTAACTTTTGGACAGGTAAGTACCCATCTGGGGACTTTCCTTCTTTTTTGACTAAAATTTGTGAGAAATTTTTCTTGTGTCTGAAAGAAAAAGGAAATCCTGTGTGTAAGACAGATATCTTATAAATACTCCCACACAGCCTGTTTGTTTTGTCTGCATGAGGCACACAACATTCGATGTTCTTCGTGTTTCACTGTTGCAGTCATCACACTTGGGTTATCTGCCTGCAGGTAGCCCTCAGTTGACCCGAATACCAGAGTCTTGGGATTTCTGCGTCGGATGCTGTCGCCTCTTCCATGACGTCAGGTTGTCAGGGGTATAAAATATGCAGCCGACGCCATTACATCAGTTTTTCTTGCCCCAGATGTCTGGAGCCCCCAAAATAGGAAGCAGTTACATGGTGTGGAACACCTCCAGTAAAAAGTAAATATCAATGCCATAAGATGTGGCCAAAAAAGAGGATAGGTAGAAAGTATAGATAAGTCAGGGGGCTGGTGGGAGGGTAACCAGGACTGCAACAGTGAATACACTCGAACATCTACATTTATGGTAAGTGTACACAATTGTACTGTGTTCTTCCTGTTTCACTGTTACAGTCATCACACCTGGGTTGATTCCCAAAGCTGAGGAAGGTTGGAGGCAGTCAAGAAGTATTAGGGCTGTCTAGCAGGCCTTGTAAGACTGCTGTAGCAAATCCAGCTCTGGATTTAGAAAAGATAGGTAAGTGGTAATGCTTGGTGAAGGTGTGTACAGAACTCCAGGTCGCAACTTCCTGTATGTTCCTGGTAGGGACTCCCCTGAGAAATGCTGTAGAAGTTGAGGTAGCCCTAGTGGAATGGGTTCTGATCCCTTGTGGGGGTAGGTTTTCCATGATGTTTGTAGCAGAAATGGATGCAGTGTGCTATCCATTTGGAGATGGTTTGCTTTGAAATGGCCTTGCCCTGTGCCCCTGTAGCAAAACTGACCAGCAGCTGGTCAGATTTTCTGAAAGGTTTAGTCCTGTCCAGGTAGAACCTAAGCTGTCTGTGCACGTCCAAGGAGTGCAGGATCCTTTCCCCTTTATTCTGAGGATAAGTGTACACAACTGTACTTTCCAAATATATTTGACCTTTACTACCAAGGCAGTTAGAAGTGGGCTTAACAGACTTAGTATATTTCTTGAAAGTCAGTGGCTAAAAGCCCTCAGTTATATGTCGATGCTTGACTTCCTCAGACATCTCCTTTCTCATTCCTAAGAATCAGAAATCTTCTAAGTTGGCTTCCAAAGCTGTTCTGCCTTTGAACTCTATTTACAGGTCCCCAATGGATGACTTTGCTATGCTGTTGTTGGAGTTCTCGAAATGGCTGTCAGATGCTCCTTGACTCATCTGGTGCTATGCTTCCAAAGGAAGTCATTAATAGGTGGGAGCCTGGCAGGTCCTCAAAGACTAGACATATGACTATGGCGAAGAAGGGAGAACCCTGCCTTGTGCTTTTGGAAGGGCTGGTCCATAGTTCTCAGCCAATCAGGGACAAATCTCACTGGTGTCTGATTCAAATCCAGAAATAACCAGGGGCACTTCTGAAATTTTAGTACTATTAACTTAAGACCTTGACAGAATAAAAGAATGTGACTTAATATACATCTTCTGAAGCAAAAGATGTCTATAACTGTAGTTATTGTCATTGTGTATTGGTGTAATTCACCACCTTTTCTCCAAAAAGCACCAGTTTTGGGAGCAATTTAAATGGGCAGAGGTATAATTTGAGTCAAAATCAGGGATGCTCCTGAAAAACAGGGACAGTTGAGAAGTATTGGCTGGACAGAATTCCTCAGTTGCTGGTTAGAGAAGAGGTAGAAGGCTCAGTGATGGAAGTAAGGATGTCTGATTCTACCACGTATGTTACTTTAGATACCCCAAGAAAGAAAATTCAAAAGAATAAATATATTAGTCCTTCATGTTCCCCGTCTGCCAGAGAATGTAAGGAAGACTGGTACAGATGTTCTTCATCTCACATTGCTGCAGTCCTTACATATGGGTAGTCCGCTGTCCTCGGTCGGCCCAAATACCAAAGTATTAGGCTGACGTCGGTCATGGGCGCTCAGATCTGACATCAGAGCGTCAGGGTATAAAAGCGCATGACCGACGTCATATCCTCAGTCTTTTTTGCCGCATGGTCCGATGCAGAAGCAGCGTTGCAAGTGCCGTTCGGCGTTCTGAAATTTTCGAATTCTGAGTTTCAGACCGAATCCAAGTTGGGCTAAGTACCCCGTTGGGGAATATTTTTGTTTTTTCTTGCCTCTGTTAATTCCGGATGTCAGAAAAAGTGAATAATTGTATTTCTTGTGGGAAACAGATACCGCATAGGGATTATCACTCTCTTTGCATTCCTTGTTTGGGACGGACCACGGCGTAGTCGGGTGTCGATTTTGTGCTAGGTTTAATACGCGCACTATAAAAGCAAGCTTAGATTGTGCTAGGTTAGTCTTTGGTAAGCGGTGTAATTATAATATGCCGTCGGATCTTCCGACGCCCGCTTCCACGAAGAAGCGCAAAGACAAATCCTTGAAACCTAGACAGGTTGATTCGTCCGTTTCGGACGCCGGTCCTGCAGAGACTACAGTGGAGCAGGTGGATCCGGCTGAAGTTTCTGTTGAGTCTCAGGGGGAAACTTTGATTTTGCAGGATGTGGCCTCTCAGGAGTCAGGTCAAGCTGAAGGGGCCTCTCAGGTTACTGTTCTCCCTTCTATGCCTAAGGTGGTTAGGCCTTCTGCTACTATTTCTAAGGCTTCTTCTAAGGGCAGGTCGGTTTTGCCTTCCTCTGGTGTCCCTCCAGGTACTTCAGGGTCTGTGCCTAAAAAGCACATGCTTAAAATGGCAGAAGATTTGATTACTTTAATTAGAGGTTCTATGCCCCCTCCTGATAAGAGGCCCAGGGTGGAGCCAGAGTTGGGAAGTTTGGATCAGGCCTCAGATGACTCAGACTCTTCTGCTGAAGATTTTCAAGATTTTCCCCCTTATTCGGATTCTGATGCAGAGGATTCCACTCCTTCTGCTTCTCCTCCAGAGGATTTTTCATTTTCAGAAACTCTGCATTCCATGAGGGAGCATTTTAAATGGGAAGGACAGGATTTCTCTGATTCACGGAAGAGGCTTAGGGAATTCTTGTTTTTACCACAGCATAGACCCTTGGCTATACCTCCTGTTTTGGATGTTGTTCAAGATGTTTTCTCGGAGGCTTCCCTTAATCCAGATTCTTTGCCTCCTGCGCCAGTTAAACCGGACAGGTATTACAGGGTGCCTGAGGCTCATAAATATCTGTATAAGAGTCCTAGGGCGGACCCAGAAACTATTAGTCAGGGGCCTAAGAGTATTAGAGCTTCTGTTGTAAAGAATCCGGTTCCTCTAGATAAGGAAGCTAGAGCTTTGGATAGATGGGGTAAGAAGGTGTATACCTCTTCTACTTTAGCTATGAGGGCTTTAAATTGCCAGTTTCATATGTTGAAATATCAGAATTTCCTCCTTTCTCAGCTAAAATCTAAAGTGGATGCTTTGGCAGAGGGCATAGAGTGTAAAGAATTGCAAGATTTAGTACATGTCTCTGAACAGGTGGGTAAGCATTCTTTGCAGTGTGGTTTTGATGCTGTACAGGCCTCTTCTAGGGTGGCTGCCACTGGTTCAGTTCTTCGTAGGCACGCCTGGCTTAAGGATCAGAATTTGTCGAGCATGTTAAAACTAGCCTTCTGGATGCCCCTTTACAGTCTGAAGTTTTGGTTGGCCCCCCGGTGGAGTCCGTTTTGGAGAAAATGGCAGACAAGGCTAAGTCCATGCAGACTGTTAAAGATTTTTGCAGGTGCAACCTCCAAAGTTTAGTAGAAAATGGCCTAATAAGGGGTGGCCCTACCCTTCTTCTGATTCTCAGTCTAGGGGTAGATCTAGACGTGGCAGGGGCAGAGCTCACAGTACATTCAGGCCTAGACTGTGGAGTTCACCTGCACAATCTGCAGGTGAGGGCAGGGGCCAGTCCTTTCGTAAACAGGCCCAATGACCTGCATTTCCAGCTGCCAGATTCTTCTTCCCTGGCAGCTCCTTTGGGAGGAAAGTTAGCACTCTTCAAGCAAAACTGGCTTTTAGTCACCCAGGACAAATGGGTATTGGACATTATAAACCGAGGCTACAAGTTCTATTTCCATACATTGCCTCCTTTCAAAGGCATGCCAGACGTTCCTCCTCGGCAAAGGATAGAGGCTCACAAGCAGATTTCTTTACTTCTTCAAATAGGAGCTATACAGCCAGTTCCTCTGTCAGAAGTGGGACTAGGATTTTATTCTCGCCTGTTTCTAGTACCAAAGAAAGGGAACACGTGGAGACCAATTTGGGATTTATCTATCCTCAACACTTATCTGGACATTCCAAAGTTCAAAATGCTGACGTTACAACAGCTTTTACCTCTGTTGGGAAAAGATCACTGGATGGTAACTCTGGATCTCAGAGGCTTATCTTCATGTTCCTATCAGGCCCAGTTGCAGGAGGTACCTGCGTTGGCTGGAAATTTACATTATCAGTTATCTGCATTGCCCTTTGGCTTATCTACTGCGCCCAGAGTGTTCACAAAGGTTCTGGCTCCAGTGATAGCCTTTTTCAGGTTGAGAGGAATACAGATTTATCCTTATTTGGACGATTGCCTGGTTATTGCACAACACAAAGACGAACTTCTGCATCATCTACAGTATGTGATGGTAGTGTTAAGATGCCTAGGGTATTCTGTGAACGAAACAAAGTCCATTCTAGTACCCTCTCAGGACATGTGCTTTCTGGGTGTGAGACTGAATACAGCTTCCCAGATGGCCTTTTTGACCCCGGACAAACAAAGAAGCCTTTCTCTTTATTTCCATCAAATGTCTCTACAGTCCAGGCTGACTGCAAGGACAGTCCTTCAAGCCTTGGGGTTCATGGCATCTTGTATTCTGGTGCTTCCCAATGCCAAACTGCATATGAGGAAGCTTCAATGGTATCTCAAAATGTATGGACACAACACTGCCAAGATCTAGACACTGTCATTCAGATAATACCTTGCATTCAGAAAGAATTTTTGTGGTGGGCTCAGGAATGTCACCTAAACAAGGGACTCTCTGTGACCCGACCAGAGGCGAGTCAGATTCTAACGACAGATGCCTCGGACAAGGCTCGGGAGCACACCTCAATGGAAAATGGGTGCAAGACACGTGGCCTGTCAGACTTCAACATTTACATATCAACTTGAAGGAGATGTTAGCAGTCCAATTTGCATTGATGGCTTTCAAGGATTTACTTCACCCAGGACAGGTGTTGATTCAAACAGACAACACTACTGTCATGTGGTACATCAACAAGCAAGGGGAACCCATTCGTACCCTCTTTGCAGGCAAGCGATGATTTTGTGGGAGACTGCTCTCAGTTTACACCTCAATCTTCAGGCAAGGTTTCTACCAGGAGCACAGAACTTCTTAGCGGATGTGTTGAGCAGACAAATTGTGGATCCTCACGAGTGGAAACTGGATCCTCATGTGTTTCAAAAGTTGACAGTGTTATGGGGACTCCAGACATAGATCTGTTCGCTTCTCCACTAAATTACCAGTTGCCAAAGTTTTGCACAAAAAGGTTTCATCCCACAGCTTGGAAGGTGGATGCTCTATCATTCAGTTGGAGCAATCTTCATGTCCATGCCTTTCCACCTCTGCCTCTCATTCCCAAGGTACTCCTGAAGGCCAGAAAAGACAAGCCATCCATGATTCTGATAGCGCCGGATTGGCCTCGACAGCACTGGTACCCACTACTGAGGAGTTTGGTACGGGAGCCTCCATGGCCTCTGCCTTTGATTCCTCATCTTTTGTCTCAGGCGGGCAATCACTTCCTCAATGTCAAGATTCAGTCTCTGCATCTCACAGCCTGGCATATTCTGTTTTAGACCCTGGAGGTGCTCAGCTTCCACAAAAAGTTTTGAATGTTATTTTGGAGGCCAGAAGGCCTAGTACAAGGAAAGTTTACGCTGATAAATGGAGGAGATTTTTTCTTTGGAGCAAAGCAAAGGACTTTGATGTTTCCAAGCCTGATTTAAGTGTTTCTCTTCAATATCTTACTGAGTTATTGGACAAGGGTTTGTCTTTCTCCTCGATAAAGGTTCATGCTGCAGCCATTTCTGCTCACTATGACTGTGACCCTTCTTTATTTTCCCATCCTTTGTTTAAGCAATTTCTTAGAGGGGCAAAGAACATGAGACCCCCACGTAGAGCTCCTACTCCTGCTTGGGATCTCAATTTTGTGTTGGAAAAGCTTACTCTACAACCTTTTGAGCCTGCAGCTACGGCCGAGTTAAAGTATTTATCATGGAAGACTGCTTTTTTGTTGGCCATTACCTCTGCAAGAAGGGTTTCTGAATTACAGGCCCTTATGGCAGTGGAACCTTTCCTGATTTTTCATAAGGATAGGGTATCTTTGCGTACTAATCCTTCCTTTATGCCTAAAGTAGTTTCTAGTGTGGCCTTGAACCAAACTATTCATTTGCCTACTTTTTATGCAAACCCCCAAAATAAAGGGGAGAAGATTTTGCATACTTTGGATATTCACAGGCAGTTACGTTACTATTTGAACACAACCAAGGGGTTCAGGCAGTCTCAGCAGTTGTTTGTTTCTTTTGCTTTGGGTTCTCAGGGAAAACCTGTTTCAAAACAAACTATTTCTAAATGGATTGGGTTTTGTATTTCTTTCTGTTATTCCCATCATGGTAAGGAGATTCCGGCTGGAATCAGACCTCATTCCACTAGAGCTACTGCCACTTCTACTGCCTTTCTAAGGGGGGTAGCTACAAAAGATATTTTGGAAGCAGCCACTTGGAGTTCAGTACATACTTTTTCCAAGCATTACCACCTTCCTCTTTATTCTAAGTCTAGGGCTGGATTTGCCACTGCAATATTACAGGGCATTTTAGCAGCCCCTAATGCTTCATGATTTTGCCATCCTCCCTTTACCTCTGCTTTGGGATTCTACCCATATGTAAGGACTGCAGCAATGTGAGATGAAGAACATAGTACAGTTTTGTACCTACCATAAATGTAGATGTTCGAAGATCCACATTGCTGCAGTCCAATTTACCCTCCCTCCTTCCCCTCTGTAGTTTGGCATGGTTATATGGTTTGGGTGGTGGTTGTTGTTGGGCATGTTTTTGGGAGGTATCCTGTTTTTGGGCTGTGGCCTTTCTTTTTAGGGCCTTCTGACATCTGGGGCAAGAAAAGACTGAGGATATGACGTCGGTCATGCGCTTTTATACCCTGACGCTCTGATGTCAGATCTGAGCGCCCATGACCGACGTTAGCCTAATACTTTGGTATTCGGGCCGACCGAGGACAGCGGACTACCCATATGTAAGGACTGCAGCAATGTGGATCTTCGAACATCTACATTTATGGTAGGTACAAAACTGTACTTTTTGCCAAGGGGCTTTTCAAAGTTTTACAGTCCTTGCAGTCTTCTTCTTTAGACACTTCTCATTTGAAAAGGAAAAGGTCTCCATCTCCCTCATACAGTGAGTCCTAGTCAGAGATAGAAGATGAGGAACTGAGCTGTGCTTCCCAGGTCTCATCTCCTGTCATGTTAAAGTCTGAATCTACGTGGAAAAGTTTCTTTGATTCCCTCTATTGCTAGGATGATTGGCCTCTTCCAGTGGGAAGAAAAATAAATCTGAAGACACACTAAAGAAATATTATGAACTACTTCAGGTGGCTCCTGTAAGTACTTTTGCCATTACTCTTATCATTGGAGTTCTGGAGGATGCTTTTCAACTCTGCATGTGCCTCGCTGGAGAGTTAGCCTCCTGCACCCAGAAAGCCTGATAAGCTTTCTGAAGTACTTTGGGAACCACAGAATATTCTTCGTGTTTCACTGTTGCAGTCATCACATTTGGGTTATCTGATTGCAGTAGCCCTCAGTCGGCCTGATTATCAAAGTCTTGGGTCTTGCATCGGTTGCTGTCTCATCTTCCATGACGTCAGGTAGTCAGGGGTATAAAGCATGCAGCCGACGCCATTACTTCAGTCTTTCTTGCCGTGCGGTGCCAGAAGCAGTTCGCAAGTGCCGGTCGGCCAACGCCTGAAATTTTCATTTTTGAGTTTCAGAACCGAAGTCTTCAACTAAAGCTAAGTACCCCATTGGGGAAACCTTTTCTTGCTCTAAACCAATGTCAGTAAAAGTCAATAGTTGCATTTCTTGTGGAAAGCAAATACCTCACAAAGATTTTCATTCGTATTGTATTCCTTGCCTAGGCCCTGACCACGACGTACCTCGCTGTCGGTTTTGTGCCTTATTTAAGCAACGAACTATTCATCATCGGTATATTTATGCTTCTAAATATTTTGGTACTCGGTTCAATTATCCAGATATATCTTCTGTAAGCCATCCGAGTACCGACATTCCAAAAAAACGCAAAGATAAAGATAGAGACAGGTCGTCTAGGTCCAAAGCTGCCGATGACACTTATCCTAAGCCAGTCGCCAGTTCTCCGGTACTCAGTGAGGCGCTTTCCCAGCCCCTGATACCCGCTACTTCAGATTCGCAGGCCTCTACTGAGACCCATTCGGAGTCCGGTATGCCGTGAGATGCTTCAACTGTGGAACCTGCGGATGTCTCTACCTTGGATGGGTCCGGAGCCGCTGTGCAGGCACCGGCTTCTGAGGGTGTATTCAGGCCTACTGACTTGCATATTAAACCGACGCCATCTTCTTCTTCAAGGCCTAAAACTCGAACTATGCCTAGAAAACCGAAGCCCAGACCGCATGGTCAGGCCTCCATGCCTAAAAAATAGATGATAAGAATGGCTGAAGACCTTATTACTTTAATCAGGGGAAGCCAACCTTCTACCTCTAAGAGACCTAGGACTGAATTTGCTTATAATACTTCTGACCAGGATTCTGAAATTTCTGTTTCCTCTGATGACCAGGATTTACCCTTATCTACCTATGAGAATTCAGATGCAGAGAACTCTATTCCCTCTGCTCCCCCCCCCCTCCCCAGAGGATTTCTCTTTTGGTGAAACCCTGTATACTCTTAGGGAGCACTTTCACTGGGAAAGCCAGGATTACTCTGATTCTAAAAAGTGGCTTAGGGATTTCTTACTCTTGCCCCAGCACAGGCCTTTAGCTATCCCTCCTGTACTAGACATTGTTGATGATGCCTTTTCTGAATCTGCCTTGGCCCCTGACTCTTTACGTCCTACTCCCAGAAAACCTGATAGATATTACAGGGTTCCTGACTCTCACAAGTTCCTTTTTAAAAATCCCACTGCGGATCCTGAGTCCATTTCACAGGGACCCAAGGGCATTAGGCTACTACTGCCAAAAATCCTACCCCCTCTGATAGAGACTCCAGGGCGATGGATAGATGGGATAAGAAAGTATACACTAATGCAACTTTGACCATAATGGCCTTAAACTGCCAGTTTCATATGTTAACGTATCAGCAGCATATTATTGGATTGCTTAAACAGAAAATGATGTTGATTCCTGATTGTGCTGAAAATAAGGATTTACAGGATTTAATGCATTCTGCTGGACAGGTTGGAAAGCATACTTTGCAATGTGGTTTTGATTCACTATAGGCATCTTGCAGGGCTGCTGTCACTGGGTCTGTACTTAAAAGGCTTGCTTGGCTTAAGGAGCAATCTTTGCCAGATCATGTTAAAGCTAAATTGCTGGATGCTCCCTTAAATCAGGACCACCTGTTTGGTAACAAAGCAGAAGAAGTTCTTAAAAAAATGGAGGAAAAAGGTAAGTCTATGTGAACTGTTAAAGATTTCCTACAGGTACAGCCTCCAAGATTTAGTAGGCATTGGCCCTCTAAGAATTTGTCTTTTCCTGCCTCTTCCAGTCCTTCTCTGTCCAAACCCAGAACTAGCAGAACACCCAGGCTTCAGTCCCAGGGTGCGCACAGGGCTAAGCAGTGGGGGGCTCCCACTTCCAAATCAGGGAGTAGTAAGACTCCCCCCTATGGTAAATTGTCTCAATGACTTAACTTTAAAACTTCCAAGCACTTCTCAACTGACTGCTCCTTTAGGGGGGAAAGATTGCTCTGCAGGCAAAAACTGTGCACTCATTACCCAGGACAAATGGATTTTCAATGTAGTTTCCCAAGGATACAGATTTCACTTCCACACTTTACCAACCCCAAACAGTTGGCCAGATCTACTCCCAAATCAGTGAGCAGAGGCTCGAAAGCAAGTACTCTCTCTCTTAAGCATAAAGGCTATTCAAACTGTACCAGAAGAGAAAAAGGGACAAGGTTTCTACTCAAGGCTTTTCCTGGTACCCAGAAAAGACAACTCATGTAGTCCTGTCCTGGACCTTTCCATATTAAACACCTTTTTGGTGATTCCAAAATTCAAGATGCTAACTCTTCACCAGTTACTTCCTATGCTAGGCAAAGATGCCTGGTTGGCAACACTGGATTTATAGGAAGCCTACCTGCACATCCCAGTCAGGGAATCTTGCAGAAGATACCTACGCTTCAAAGCAGGCTACATGCACTATCAGTTCTCTGCACTGCCCTTTGGCTTATATACTGCACCCAGGGTATTCATAAAGTGCCTAGCTCCAGTCATTGCATTTTGCAGGCAAAGAAATATTCAGATATACCCATACCTGGACAATTGTCTAATTCAGGCAGAAAACCAAGACATACTTCTAAATCATCTGGCATTTGTACAAAAGGTGCTAACTTGTCTGGGGTACACCATAAACAAAAATAAATCACATCTGGTACACTGTGAACAGATTATATTCCTGGGAGCAAGCTTGAACACAACTTCCCAGATGGCTTTCCTCACGCCAGAGAAACAAATTCATTTGACAACTTACTTCAAACTAATGGCCACAAAAACCCTGCTATCTGCAAGGCAAATACTGCAAGCCTTGGGGTTCATGGCCTTCTACATTCTACTAATTACATATGCAAGGCTGCATATGAGCAAACTACAATGGTATCTAAAAGCCTATGGTGTCAACATTCTCAGGATCTAGAAGCAATGATTCCTGTCATACCTTGCCTACAGTTAGAGTTCCTTTGGTGGGCAAAGGCTTGCCACCAAAACAAGGGACTACCATTCACTCTACCCCCTACCGCCCAAACCCTAACAACAGACGCATCAGACTATGCATGGGAGGCTCACCTGGCAGGGAAGTGCATTCAGGGCAAATGGAACCCAAGCCAAATGCAGCTGCATATCAATCAAAAAGAAATGTTAGCTGTACAGAATGCTGTGACAGCCTTCAAGGACCACATTCTTCCAGGACAATTAATGGTAAGGGCGGACAACACCACTGTTATGTAGTACATAAACAAGCAGGGGGGTACCCATTCTTACCCCCTCTGCAGACTAGCCATGGCTCTGTGGAACACAGCCTTGAGCTACCAAGTGCATCTACAGGCTCAGTTCCTGCCAGGAAAACTAAATACACTGGCAGACGAACTCGGCAGAAATCTCATGGACCCACACAAGTGGAAACTGGAACCAAAGATTTTCAACATGTTGATAAACAAATGGGGGAGCTCAGATATAAACCTGTTTGCCTCCCCCAGAACTACCAATTGGACAAATTCTGCGCAAGGACTCCCCACAAACAAGCTTGGAAAGTGGATGCTCTGTCCTTCAGCTGGAAAAATCCATCAGTTTATGCCTTTCCTCCTCTGCCTCTCCTCTCCAAAGTACTACTAAAGATCAAACAGGACAACCAAGTATGATACTGATTGCACCAGACTGGCCACGCCAACACTGGTACCCCCCTCTTGCGCAGTTTGTCACTGCTGGCTCCGTGGCACCTGCCTCAGACCCCTACCCTGCTGTCAAAGCAGGAGAGCCAGATTCTGCACCCTCAGCTTCAAACTCTGAACCTGGCAGCCTGGCTAATTACCTAATCTCTCCATTACCATTACTCAGTAAACAAGTGTTGGATGTCATTTTGGAGGTAAGGAGGCCTAGTACCAGAAAATCTTAAGCTGAAAAATGGAAAAGATTCTGTGCCTGGAACCAAACTCAAGGGATGGGCACAGCAGCGCCCCAATTTACCTCAGAGTCTTCAATACTTAACTGAGATGCTTCACAAGGACCTCTCCTTTTCCTCCATCAAAATTCACGCCTCAGCCATTTCAGCTCATTACAACACAGAACCACCCCTCTTCTCTCATCCACTGCTCAAGCAGTTCGTCAGAGGGGCCAAAAACTTAAGACCACCCAGGAGATCCCCAACTCCAGCCTGAGACCTTAACTTTGTATTGGAAAAACTCACTCTTCCTCCTTTTGAGCCAGCTTCAAGTGCAGAGTTAAAATTTCATTCTTGGAAAATAGCCTTCCTTTTAGCAATTACTTCAGCAAGAATGGTTATCTGAACTGCAAGCCCTTATGGCAGTGGAGCCGTTCATCATCTTTCATGCAGACAGTGTGTCCCTCAGGACCAATCCCTCCTTCATGCCCAAGGTGATATCCAGTGTGGCTCTTAATCAGTCCATTCATTTGCCAACCTTCTTTTTGTAATCCACAGAACAAAGGGGAATGGATACTGCACTCCTTAGATGTGCACAGACAACTTATATTTTACTTGGACAGGACTAAACCTCAAAGGAAATCTGAACAACTGTTGGTGGCATTTGCTGCAGGGGCAGAGGGGAAGGCTCTTTCATATCAAACCATTTCTAAATGGATAGGCCATTGCATTAATTTCTGCTATAAGCACCATGGAAAACCTATCCCACAGGGGATTAGACCCCATTCAACCAGGCTGCATATACCTCTACAGCCTTTCTTAGAGGTGTACCTACCGGGGTCATGCTAGAATCTGCTCCCTGGAGTTCTGTACATACTTTCACCAAGCATTACCATTTACCAATTTTTTCTAAATCCAGAGCTGACTTTGCCACTGCAGTCTAGCAGGGCCTTATAGTTGGTCCTAATGCTATCTAAATTCCTCCTCCCATCCTTAGCTTTGGGAACCTACCCAAATGTGATGACTGCAACAGTGAAACACAAAGAAAATAGTACAGTTGAGTACACTTACCATAAATGTAGATGTTCGAGTGTATTCACTGTTGCACCCTCCCTTTAGCCCCCTGACTTATTTTGGCTATATCTCTACTCTCCTTTACTATGCTTAAAAGCATTTTGGTGTATTTGCTTTTTTGTTGGAGGTGTAACCTTGTATTTAATTGCTTCCCATTAGGAGGGAGGGCACCTGACATCTGGGGCAAGAAAAACTGACGTAATGGCGTTGGCTGAATGCTTTATAACCTTGACTACCTGACATCACGGAAGATGAGACAGCAACCGATGCAGGACCCAAGACTTTGATAATCAGGCTGACTGAGGGCTACTGCAAGCAGATAACCCAAATGTGATGACTGCAACAGTGAATACACTTGAACATCTACATTTATGGTAAGTGTACACAGCTGTACTTTTCTTTCATGACCCTGTGGCAGATCCATCTGTTTCCTTGGCCAGTGACTCAAGTTCTAAACAGTTAACTACCACTAACCCTGTTCCAGCTTACAGTGGCAGGAGGGCTTTTGACAGTTATAGGAAAAAGTCTGTATATCATGTATATTAGTCTTTAGGGCAGTCATTTGTCAGATTCATGTGACCATATATATTGCTGCAACCTTTGCAGATACAAGTACAGTTCCTGCTGATTTTTCTTCTTCTGAAGGCAAATTTTCTCTTCCCAAGGGTATTGCCAACATCTTGGCAGATCGATTCAGTGCTAAATTCACCCCCTAAAGGGCCCATCTCAATACCAAGAGACTGCCAAGTTCTGGTAATCACAGCCACACAGGTAAAAATGCACTCTCTGAAGCTAAGAATGCAACATCCATGGGACCAGACGACATCACGGGCTGTGTACTACATGAACTACAAAATGAACTGGCACCTCACCTAAGTGTCATGTTTAATCATAGCCTCACCTCAGGCTTCGTGCCCAGTGAATGGCACACAGCTACACTTATCCCGCTCCACAAGGGGGGGATCCACTTGGATCCCAAGAACTATCATCCCATCAGTCTGACGAGACTGATTTGCAAAGCCATGGAACACATTATCATGGAACTTGTAAACAAAGACATTGGCAACCTTCAAACACTGGACCCCACTCTTTTTGGTTTCATAAAGGGCTGATCTTGTCTCCTCAACCTGATTGACTTCTTCAAATCAGTCTCCAGAGCCATGGACGAGGGTAAGGCGGTCCACATAGCCTATCTGGACCTCGCCAAGTCCTTTGACACCATCCCCACTCTGGAATCATAGATAAACCTACTGAGCTGGGCATTAATCCCTACGTCACTCGATGGGTTTGTCAACTGGCTTACTCACAGAACCCACACTGTAAAAGTAGCTGACTCAAAATCCAGCTTTAGACAAATGGCAAGCGAAGTATCTCATAGTTCAGTCCTGGGACCACTCTTGTTTGGCATCTACTTCACTGAAGTACAGGCCAGCACTAAAGGACTCTGGCTAACAAATTGCGCAGATGACTACAAACTGGGAGCCATTATTGAATCCCCAAATGATGTGGATGTTCTACAAAAGGGCCTTGCAGAAACAGATGATTAGTACCGGAGCCATGGGCTCAAGCTCAATGCCAAGAAATGTATAGTTATCCCCTTTTGGAAAAAAAACATGTACCCATGAATTACCACATAAATGGCAGTACACTAAACACCAAAAGTGTGATAAGGGACTTAGGGGCATAGGTGGGCAGTGGTCTCACCTTCAATAACCACATAGCCACAACAGTCAGGAAATCCGCATCACTAAGGGCTTTTCATCCAGAAAAAAGGTGGTCATTGTCCCACTGTACTCATCCCTCATTAGACCCATTATAGAGTGCAACGCCCCGTTTGGTATGTAGCTCACAAGGCATCTACAACAACTGGAAAGGCCACAGAAATACCTCACTAAAAGAATCACAGGCCTAAAGCAGATGCCCTATGCTGACCGTCTAAAAAAACTCCAGCTATGTCGCATATCACCTACTGAGAGGCGATCTCTGCTTAACGTACAAGGTCATGTCAAACCCAGTGCTGTTGGACATGCTACACTTAAAGAAATCCCAATCCCTCAGAGCCACTTGTTCCAGGGTTCTAAACCCGGTCATCACAATGAACAAAACATGCTGGAGGGATAGGTTTCTGACCCAGAGACTCCCCGTACTCTGGAATAGACTGCCCATACATGTCAAGCTGAGCACCTCTTTGGCCCTCTTCAAAAGGAACCTTGACGATTGGATGGGTGATAGGAAATTCACCCCAGGATCACTTCAGCCGCCCTGCTAGACAGGGGACCAGGGAAGTAAATATTCTGGGAAGAAATAGCCAGGGAATTGTTATGGCTAGGCTTGTATAGGCCCTAGGGCCTATAGCCTAGCACCAACCTAGGAACCCTAATATGATTTCTTCAGTGTCTCAAGTAATCAGATATTCCCCAAAATGATCATACAGTGCAGTTTTCAGTGCAGCTGCCATAGGTTCTGTTATGCACATATACGTCTGGAGTAGATTGCAAAATATACATATACTTAATGTTCCCAACTATGGATTGTATAAAAAATTTATAAAGCCCAGAAAATCAGAAATGAAGTCATTGTTTTTAAATTACATTAGACCCAAACTTGCATATGGAGTAACAATATGGAAACCTTATAAGAAAACAAGTGAGAGTAGACTGGAAATAGTACATTAGAATTATACCAAGGGCCAGGGATACGAAAATTTAAGTTATTGTGAACGAATAAAATATCTATACTTGTTCAGTGTCTCATACAGATATTTAAGAGGAGATCTTATTCAGGTATATAGGGCATTTAAAGACAGCTACTTCTGGAAATGTTTGTGGTTATCAAAAAGTAGTAGCGAATCATCAGACAGCCTGTGTAGAAGATTCTGTAGGAAGGAGAAGTGTACTAATTGGAGAGAGTAGCTGATGCATGGAACAGACTACCAAATTACATTAAAGCAAGCACTAGTTTAGGTATTTTTAAGAATAGCCTGGACAATTATTATGGGAACAGCTGTTTTGGTATATCAACAGGCTAGAAGGGCATTGATGCTAGTGCCTGAAATATGTGTCTGTTTGTAAAAAGGTATAATTAACGAAGGAACCTTATTCAGTGGTTTGATATTTTGATCACCTATTCCAAAGTACAAGGTGGGAGGGTGGCCTAATGGTTAAGGTGTTTGCCTTACAAACACAAGGTACAGGGTTTGAATCTCACAGGGGATACTTGGCTAGGCTTAAAATGGCTTGCAAGGGCAGTTAGCCTAGTACTAACCTATGAACAATAGGATCTACCTTTTAAGTCCTGGGCCCTTTTTTTTCTGGAAATCCTTCATACATTCCTAGCAAAAATCTGTCAAATAATATAAGAAAAATGGCAATGGGATTCAAAGAAAAAAAGAGTGTGGAATTCAAACATGTTATCATACTAAGAAAAATGCTTGACTGTCTACTTGTTCCAACCTTCTCCTCTTGCCACTCTGGCCATCCACTCAATCTAGCTAACACTCCTGTCTTCTTCCCTCTTTGGAATTGTATATCAAATTATTGAGTACTGGAAATAGTATAGGTGGCATTGAAACTGTTTACCTCCAAACCTAGGAGTTCTTCCACACCTAGAAAAGTAAAATCGTCCATTTCTTCCCATTCTGGCTCAGATGTTATCCCAAGGCATCATAGGGCAAGTTCCAAAATCCCAACAAGGCAAAGGATTTTATTTTGGAATACTCCTAGTACCCAAGAAAGTGGGAACCTGGAGAATGTTTTTTTTCTGTCTCTTTTCAGTCTCCTCATAAAAGTCCCAAAATCCTCACCATTCAGACTCCTTTTTTTTCCCTGTTCCCTACTATTTCCTTTTGGTTACGCTGGATATCCAAGACACCTATCATATTCACAGAGACCTCAGACCGTAATTAAGGTATTCTGTATCTGGTTTAAATTTCAGTTCTTCTCTTTATTCTTTGACTTTCCATAGCTTCAGTAGTATTCACAAAATGTCTAGCTGTAGTGATTGCTTATCACAGGTCACAATGGAATCCACATTTTCCTTATTTGGACAATTGCCTTATTTTTGCTGACTCTCTTCAAAATTCTCAAAAATTCCCTCTTTTTGTCTTGAACCGGTTTCAAAATCTGGGATCCTATTTAATCAGCCAGCCCAATCCAACTGTTAAATACCGTGCCGTCTCTTGGATCCAGTCTGGACATTAACCAGTGCTCCAGTGCCTTACGCTCCTTCAAAAATCAAAACCTTTCCCGTAATCCCCTGTAATCTTCCTCTCAGGTCACATTTGCCACCATCATGAATGGTTGCTCCAGAGCTAGTAGCCAGGGGCTCCTCCCTTACCTTTGTTAATACCTCTTCTTGTACTGTTTTTCTGTTATAAATGTATTACTATATATAAATAATATATTGCTCTTTTTTTTTTCAGTATATATGTCAGTATTTTCTTCTATCTATTTCTATTACCTCTTTTTCTTTGAAGGACCTAGGCAATTAACATGGTATTTTCTCAACATTAAAAAAGCTTCTCCATGTATTGTAAAATTTCTCTTAAGAGTTCTGCTATTTAAAGATGGATCAAACTTTTAAGAAGTGCAGTAAATGTGGGTATAACATTTCTTCTCAAGGCAGCCATGGTTTATGCATAGCTTGTTTGGGGTTGGAGCATTTGACTATGGGTTACTTCATTTGCAAGAGTTTTGGACATATGTCTTCAGCTGACAGGAGAAACAAGCTGATTATTAAAGGTTTACTTCCGGCAGACTTAAAAAATCAGAGAAGAGGAAAAAAAAGGAATGTAAAAGATGTAAGGCTGATAACACATTCGTAAAAGATGTAAGGCTAATAACACATTCTTCTTCACCCAAGCCACCAAGAAGAGATACTTCTCCCTATACGACACTGACATGTATGTCTAGTTCTCTAAACTGTCATGTTTTATGGAGAAATCCCCTTCCAAGCTTTCAAGCAGACATTTTTCTGGAGAATTTTTTTCATTTTATGACGTCTAGACCACTGTTATACAGCCTTAAAATTTCTTGCCTTCTTTCTGAAGCAGAACAGAAGTTGATTGGGAAACTGATGAGGGCATTTTGAAGATGCATATAAAACTAGGTGTCATCCCATTCCCTTTTGTTTCTAGGGCTTACTGAGTTGGCCAGCCTTGACCACTTTATGTTCCTTCCCTGTTGCCCATATCTGCATTGGTGGCTCTGAAGCCCACAGTCCAGCTGGATCTTGTCAGGTCAGCACCAAAGGGTGCTGTTTCCTTTGTGCTGGCATTATTGTATGTGATACACTTGACTCTTACACCGTTGTCAAGTAGATCATGCTTGATGTCAAGGCCTAAGCTCTGTCCATGGTGACTATACATTTGAAACCATTCCCTATGTCAGAGTCCTTGGCATTTGAGCTGTCATGTCTAGTCTCCATCTCTAGACCTTCCGGATCTTCGTTGTTGGGGCTCTCTTCTTTAGTAACCCAAGCAAGTGCACCAAGTAAGAACCAGCAACCCAAGCAGGTGCACAAAGTAAGAGTTCGTGGTTGCCTCTGTCCTTGTTAGTGACAGTTTTGTTGTGGATTCTCAGCTCCCTTCTTTAGCACTGCTCACTTCTGCCTCAGCAGGAGAGGATGTGGCTCCAAGAGGTGGGGCTTTAGTACCGACAGGATCCAGATCTGCCTTAGAGGCAGTGGAGAACATTACAGAGTCCCTCCCTGGCTAATGACAGAACTTTTCATCAGTTATACCCTAGATACCATTCTAACAGCTGTTCAGTCCATTCATCATGACTCCTAGGTACAGAGCTGTAAGCTGTAATGGAATCTCAGCAAATGCATATTGAATCTTCCAGAGACTCCAACCAGTCAGTGGATATCCCTAGAAAGAGACTGTATTAAAGGAAACACATTGACTTCTCTTCAGTGTCTCTCACATAAAACACAGACTAGAATGAGTGAGAGCTCCCCACAATCCCCTTTTGATAATGTCACTTTTGGTGAAATCTTAGAATTGTTGTAGCAGAGAGAAGCTTGGCTGTCATAGCCACCCTCTCAGGTTGAGGAAAGGCACTTTGTGCTCTATACCTCTTCAGTGGTCCATCCTGTAGACCATCTTATAAATTGGTTGCCAGAAGGGCATGGCAGGAATCTGACACAACTGAAGCAATTTCCCCGTAATTCAGATAAGGTCTAATGTCCACGTAAAGATAGGCAGTATTGGTCATAGGGTTCCTTTGTGTAGTCCATGCTTGTTGCAGCAGGTACCAAAAAGGTACTTATAGCTGAGTCTACAGCTGTCCATCCCTGACTAAAGAATCCGGGGAGATTGAAAGATTGGGAAAAGTGTGCCTGTGGCTCAGGCACTTTTTCTTTGAGAGCATTAAATTACTTAACCTGTATGAATTGCTTCCCAAGAGACCTAGCTAATTAGGCTATGGATACTTTGAGACAGCATATCACACTAAAGTCTACTAAACATCTGAAGACTACCATGACTGTCATGTTTAATATTACTAATCTTTGGATATGTCTGTTTTAAAATGTAGCTGATGGATCAGCAAGGGCAGCAGGCATGGGCATAACTTTCAGGTGTTACATGTAGCTCTGTCTGGGTGATTTTGTGGACATCTTCAGGGCATCTTTTATCAATGCCCCCTTTGATGTATTCACACTTTTTGGGCCAACCTGCTGTGGGATTCAGATTTGAAAACCCTCAGAGATCCTTCACTAAGAATCAGGATAGTTACAAATCCCTTTTGTTTAAAAAAATCCAAGTGCCATCCTTTTTATTCCTCTGCAAATAGAGATGTCCGTAGCAGAGAAGGCCCCATTAATGGACTGTAACCCCACGGTTGAAGGGATCCACAAAACCGGGGTACAGGGAGCTGTTTTCCAGGAATAAGAGGTAGTACCCCTAAAGGCTTGCCCTACTGTCCATCTCTGGAAACATTCGCAGGTTCTTATGTCTCCACTCTGCTTGCCTGGATGGCCATCACACAGGACAATTGGGTGCAAAATGTCAAATCCAGAAGCTATACCATTTTCCCAAAAACACCACAACAATGGTTACCATTACCAAATGTTCCACCCCACCAAATGCAAGAGGATCTTTGAAAGGTGTCTATTCTCCTTTACAATATATATGTCTATATATATATATATGTGTGTGTGTGTGTGTGTGTGTGTGTGTGTATATATATATATATATATATATATATATGTGTGTGTGTGTGTGTGTGTATATGTATATATATATATATATATATATATATATATGTGTGTGTGTGTGTGTGTGTGTGTGTGTGTGTGTGTATATATATATCTTTTCAGGCTTGTTGGCTGTTGGTGAAGCACCCACCAAGAGGAGAAAACGCTGAGAGAAGAAAGGAGCCACTTTTGAGATTTTAAGTATTTTTCCTCTGTTTATTTGATAAGTTTTTCTGCATAGCTGCCTAGTTTGAGCATTTTCTGGCTTGTTAAACTTGATTTCTGCATTAGTAGCTGTATTTAGAGCACAACCAAAAGCTGTATACTGAATTTCCTGTTTGCACTTAATTTTAAAATCGTTTTTTCTCAAAACTTGCATATTTTCTGTCTTTGACCTAGCACTCTTGTGTGGGGTCATTTACTGAACTGTTATAACTTGATATTACTTGTGAACCTCTGCTATCTCTGAAAAAACAAAAACAAAAAAAAAATCTTGCTTTTTTCCCACTTTTCTGAGATTTAAAAAAGTTTAAGTTACAGGCTTGCTGTTCTTGAACTGTTTTGTAAGTTTCTGTGAGGCCATTTTTGCTTGGGCTAAAGGAAAGTCTCTCTGTTGATCAGTGGCAGTGAAAAACATTGAGCAGCTTCCCTGCCCCCCATGGGAGTGGTTACTGACTTGAAATTGTTGTTTTATTGGCTATTTTGGGTCAATTCCTGGCTCTTTCCAGCCTCTGCTATCAAGCACGTTTTAGCGCGGAGTTGCCACTAGAGCAGCATCGGGCAGCGCTGGTTTAACAAGGTTAAACTTTTTCTGGCTCCATAAAGTCTGTTCTTCATTTTTTCCCTTAGAACTGCTCTACTAGTAATCTAAACAGTATATCCCTTAATTAAAAAGCGCAGCACTTGTTCCTAAAAGCTTTTACTTGTCTTAAAAGCATCTTCTTTTCAGGTTTAGCACTTCTGTATTATACAAAGTCCCTCACTAGCAACCCCCAGGAGTACCCACTTCCTTACTAAGTCCTCTCTTATTCTGTTACACCACTAACTTCTAAATTTCTCTAGCATGTCGAAGGGCCAGATGCTGGCGTCCTCTCCTGTCCAGTTGGTGAATTTGGGAATATTGAGGCAATGTTACAATTGCCTCATGTACACTGACAACCCTCTCCTCCTCCCACATAACACAAATACTTGCGAGAGATGCAGCTATTTAGCCAAACTGGAGGCTGAGCTCTCTCACCTCAGGACTGGCAAGACCAGACAGGAGGAGAAGGCAACTACACACACCACAAAACCAGTCTCACATAAAGCTATCACAACAATGAATCAAACACATAAACACACAAAGTCATACTCGGAGGCTCTGAGCAAAAATTTACCTAAACAGCAGAGGCCTCCAAAGCAGACATCCAAGCAACTGCCACCTCATGACACACCACAGGCAACACATAAACCACAAAATCAGTGTGCAAAGCAGTCACAGCCCTTAAGGCCAAATACAACACCAAACATACTTGTCATAGGTGACTCCGTAGTCAGACACACTGACGTCCCACTCACCAGGCTGAACAAGGAGAGGGTCACAGTAAGCTGCCTATCGGGTGCTAGAATCCGCCACATAACACAAGCACTGGGGTCACTCCACAGCAAGTACAAATATGACACAGTCATTGTCCATGCTGGTGTGAACGACCTGAGACGTACCTCCCTGGACTACATGAAAAGAGACATAGAGGAGCTCTCTGATTATGTAGCCCAGGCAGGTATGACCCTGACCCTGAGCAGTATCCTTCCGTCACCAAGAATGATGCCACAACATAGAGACAAGATGATCAGCTTTAACAATTGGCTTAATTTCTGGTGTCATTCAAAGGGGATCCAGTGTCTGTCTGCCTGGGATGACATGCTTGACAAGCCACGCTGCTTCGCAAGGGATGGCTTGCACCTGTCACCCTGGGATTCCGGATATTGGCTAAGGCTCTTGCCACCCCATAGTGCCTTTTTAGGCAAGGCTCAAATTCTAAACCTACCACCCTAGAAAACAAAATTGGGAAGAAACTAAGGGTAATGCTGCTCAATGCCAGAAGTCTAAATCTCAAAATGCACGCTCTCGAGGCCCTTCTCGGTATGGAGAACATCGATGTCTGTGCTGTGACTGAAACCTGGTTCAAGGCTCCTGAGAGCAACCCGGCACTATCAGGTTTTACCTCATATCATGCGTTCCGGCCCCAAAACCCGGACCACACCACAAAAGGAGGGGGTGTATCCATATTCATCAAGGATACCCACACCTCCAGGTTGGTGGCAACGCACAAAGCATCGGAAACCATCCAGGTGCAATTAACCATAGGCAAAACTGCTCTACAATTTGTAGCATGCTACAGGCCACCCTCTCAAACTCAGGAACCCCACACAGCCTGCCTGAAGACACTGGAGGGTATAAATGTATCTCCAAACACCATTATATTGGGTGACTTCAACTACCCGAATATAGACTGGGAACATTACTCAAGCCCCAACTTTCTAGCCCAAAGGTTCCTGGAGTTCATAAATTCAAATGCCATGGAACAACTAGTCACCGTTCCCACAAGAGGGGAAAATATACTAGATCTCATCATCACAAACATGGGGACAAAATGCTCCACACCGGAAGTATATCCCTCATTGGTGAGATCAGATCACAAACTTATCTCACTGGAAATCCACATCCCGCCCCCACCCCAAACAAAAAAGACCACAGTGAAGAACTTCTCTAAAGCAAACTTAACACTACTCAAGACAGGTGTGGTATCCTTCAAGGCCCCCAAGCCAGTGGAAACCACAACCCAAGCTGCGGAAGCCCTTACAAATGCCTTCTACGAACACCTCCAGGACTGCATGGATCAGGCAATCCCTAATAAAACCAAGACTCTTTCCACCAAGGGCAAATGTCCAGTCTGGTGGACCCCAGCCATAAACAAACTTTACAATAAGAGGAGAAAGCTGTTACATGATAGAGCAAAATCCATAAAAGAGAAGACACCCTTGATCATTATTAGTAAAAAAATACGAGCACTCATAAAATCATCCAAGGCCAAATTTGAGAGAAAAATTGCAATAGATTCAAAAGACAATCATAAGGCCTTCTTCAGCTATGTTAGAAACCTGGGTGGAAACTCCCAGATATGTGCAGAATTAGTCCAAAATGATACAAAAATCACTGAACCCACAGACAGGTTCAGTGCAAACTTCACCCCCCTCTCCCCCCCAAAAGGAGAGATAACTATCCCAGCGGAGTGTAGCCTCCCAGACATCTCTAATGCGCAGGTGAAAGCTGCTCTCTCTAAAGCTAAAAACACAGCATCAATGGAACCAGATGGTGTCCCCGGCTGTGTGCTACATGAACTCAACGAGGAACTAAACCTGCATATAAGGCAGCTGTTTAATCTTAGCCTTACCACAGGATACGTGCCCAAGGAGTGGCGTACGGCAACTGTGGTCCCACTCCACAAAGGCAGTACCTCTACGGACCCTGGAAATTACCGCCCCCATAAGCTTAACAAGCCTGGTCTGCAAAGCTATGGAGAGGATCATAATGGAATTCATAAACAAAGACATAGGGGACTTGCAGACATTGGACCCGACCCAGTGTGGCTTTGTCAAGGGCAGATCATGCCTTTTGAACTTGGTCGACTTCGAAACAGTCACCAAGGCCATTGATGAGGGAAAGGCAGTCCATACAGCCTACCTTGACCTTGCAAAAGCTTTCGACACAATACCCCACTCGGGTATTATAGAGAAACTTACCAGCTTAAATGTAAACCCATATGTCACAAGATGGGTTGCAAACTGGCTAAAGGACAGAACCCACAGGGTTAGAGTTGCTGGCGCCATGTCAGACTCCAAGCTGGTCACAAGTGGTGTCCCACAGGGCTCAGTCCTTGGCCCCTTGTTGTTCGGCATCTACTTCTCAGAAGTACAGGCAAACATAGGAGGACTATGGCTGACAAAGTTTGCAGATGACTGCAAACTGGCGCCATAATGGAAAGTACATCGGACACAGATATCCTTCAGAGGGGTCTCACGGAAACTGATAACTGGTGCCAGAGCCATGGTCTGAAGTTAAATGCCAAAAAATGTATAGTCATACCCTTCGGGAAAAACAAGGTAGCCCCAAGCTACCATATAGGTGGTAATCCATTAAGCACAGAAGAGGTTATCAGGGACCTGGGGACCCAGGTTGACAGTGGCCTTTCTTTTGACACTCACATTGCTAAAGTGGTTAGAAAGACCTTCTACATTGCCCACCTGATCATGAAGGGATTCACATCCAGATCAAGTGAGGTCATTGTTCCCCTGTACTCTTCACTTATCAGACCAATGATCGAGTACAATGCCCCATTCGGGATGTATCTCACCCGACACCTGCAGCAATTGGAGAGACCCCAAAAGTTCCTCACCAAAAGGATAAAGGGACTCCAAAATCTGTCATATGCTGCCAGACTGAAGAAACTCCAGCTCTGTTCAGTCGCATACCGCCTGCTCAGAGGTGACCTGTGCCTGACATACAAGGCCATGTCCAACCCGAAATTAATGGACATGCTCCACCTCAAAAAATCCAAATCTACCAGATCCACTAGAGCAAGTGACTTAAACCTTAGCACGGATATAAATAGGACATGCTGGAGGGATAGATTTGTCACCCAGAGACTCCCTATGCTGTGGAATAAAATCCCAGTCCATGTGAGGCAGAGCACCTCGCTGGCTCTGTTCAAGAGAAATCTTGACTGGTGGATGGGAGATCGTAAGTTTACCCCGGGAATCATCTCTGTGTCACTGCTGGACAGAGGCACAACAAACTAATGGGCAAAGTATTTTTTAACATAAGGGGTGGCGTACAAAACTTTGGGCTAGGCTTATAAATGCCTTAGGGCAGATAGCCTAGTATAAACCTATGAACCTAAACCTATGTGTGTGTGTGTGTGTGTGTGTGTGTGTATATATATATATATATATATATATATATATATATATATATATATACACGTGTGTGTGTGTGTGTGTGTGTGTGTATATATATATATATATATATATATATATATATATATATATATATATATAGCATTACTCTAGCTCCAACACCCTAGCCCAAAGGTTCCTAGAAATTATAAACTCAAATGCTATGGAACAACTTGTTACCACTCCGACAAGAGGGGAAAACATACTGGACCTGATCATCACCAACATGGGGACTCTATACTCCAGACCAGAAGTGTATCCTCACTGGTAAGATCAGACCATAAACTAATCTCACTGGATATTCACATCCTGACCCCACCCCCTGCCCAGAAAACCACAGTGAAAAACTTCTCTAAAGCAAATTTCACACTCCTCAAAACCGAGGTGGAATCCTTCAAAGCCCCCGGGCCTGTGGAAAATATGGCCCAGACCACAGAATCCTTTATAAACGCATTCTATGAACACCTTCAGGAATGCATGGATCATGCAATCCCAAATAAAACCAAGACCCAATCCTCCAAAGGCAGATGTCCTGTCTGGTGGACCCCAGCCATAAACAAACTATACAATAGAAGGAGGAAGCTACTACATGATAGAGCAAAATCCCAAAAAGGGAAGACATCTCTGATCAGTATTAGCAAAAAACTATGGGCACTCATAAAATCATCCAAGGCCAGCTTCGAGAGAAAAATTGCACAGGACACTAAGGATAATCAGAAGGCTTTCTTTAGTTATGTTAGGAACCTGGGTGGGAATTCCCAGATATGCTCAGAATTGGTCCAAAATGACAAAAAATACACTGAATCGACAGACATTGCCAACATCCTAGCTGACAGGTTCAGAGCAACCCCCCCCCCCCCAACAAAAGGGCAAATATCTATCCCAGCAGAGTGCTGCCCCCCGACATCTTAGATGCTCAGGTAAGAGCCGCCTTCTCCAAAGCAAAAGACACAGCATCAATGGGACCAGACGGTGTCCCAGGCTGCGTCCTACATGAACTCCAAGAAGAGCTAAACCCAAACATAAAACTACTGTTCAATCTCAGCCTTACTACAGGATATGTACCCAAAGAGTGGCGTACAGCAACAGTGGTCCCTCTCCACAAAGGTGGTGCCTCAACGGATCCTGGAAACTATCGCCCCATAAGCCTGACTAGCTTGGTCTGCAAAGCTATGGAAAGGATCATCATGGACCTCATGAATAAAGATATTGGGGACCTACAGACACTGGATCCTACCCATTCGGCTTTGTTAAGGGCAGATCCTGCCTCTGAAACCTGGTTGATTTCTTTGAAACAGTCACCAAGGCCATTGATGAGGGGAAGGTGGTCCACACAGCCTACCTGGACCTCGCAAAAGCCTTTGATACAATACCCCACTCGGGCATTATAGATAAGCTCACCAGCTTAAATATAAACCCCTATGTCACTAGATGGGTTGCAAACTGGCTCAAGGACAGAACCCACATGGTTAGAATTGCTGGAGCCATGTCAGACTCCAAACCAGTTACAAGTGGCGTCCCACAAGGCTCAGTCCTGGGACCTCTCTTGTTCGGTATATATTTCTCGGAGGTACAGGCCAACATGGAAGGACTGTGGTGACCAAGTTCACAGATGACTGCAAACTGGGCGCCATAATCGACTCTCCAGCCGACACAAGCATCCTCCAAAAGGGCCTCATAGAAGCAGACAACTGGTGCCAGAGCCATGGCCTCAAGCTAAACGCCAAAAAAATGTATAGTCATCCCCTTTGGCAAAAACAAAGTGCCCACAAATTACCACATAGGTGGTAATCCATTAAGTACAGAAGAAGTAATTAGGGACCTGGGGACCCAAGTTGATAGCAATCTCTCATTTGACAACCACGTGGCCAAAGTGGTTAGAAAAACATTTTATATATCCCACCTAATCATGAAGGGATTCGCATCTAGATCAGGGGAGGTCATCTTGCCTCTTTACTCATCCCTCATCAGGCTCATAATTGAGTTCAATGCCCCTTTTGGGGTGTACCTTACCAGACACCTGTAGCAACTGGAAAGACCCCAAAAGTACTTCACCAAGAGGATCAAAGGGCTCAAACAGATGCCATATGCTGCCCAGTTAAAGAAACTCCAGCTCTACTCAGTGGCATACTGCCTGCTCAGAGGCGATCTGTGCCTGACGTATAAAGCCATGTCCAACCTGGAATTAATGGACATGCTGCACCTCAGAAAATCCTAATCCCATCGAGCTACGCGCTCGAGAGACTTGAACCTCAGCACTGAAATAAATAGAACATGCTGGAGGGACAGATTCATAACCCAGAGGCTCCTCACTGCTGAATAAAATCCCAGTCCAGGTTAGGCAGAGTCCCTCAATGACTCTCTTCAAGAGGAATCTTGATGAGTGGATGGGAGCTCATAGGTTTACCTCGGGCATCACTTCTGTGTCACTGTTAGACAGAGGCACAGTATACTAACCTCGAAAAGGGGCATAGCAAAATTAATTTAAAATGGGTGGCGAAAGCCAAACACACTCTGGCTAGGCTTATAAATGCCCTAGGGCAGATAGCCTAGTATGAACCAATGAACCTATGAATACCTGGATTTTGAGGAGAGCGAAGGATTCCCACAGTCACATCCTGTGGACATCTCATTTGGAGACATCCTTGAAATCTTAAAACAGAGAGGTGGCTGGAAGCCCAGCAATCCTTCATCAGAGGAATCTGTGCTCTTTGAGTTGTTTGGCAGGTGGTATCACGTAAGATGTAGATGGGCAGGTAGCAATGAGCTCCTAGATTTGGTCTCACTGCAGGAGTAGAAGGAGCCTGACTCCATTGAGCCCATACCAAAGACGCCTGATAAAAGTATGAACCCTCTGAAAGACAGTTCTAGTCCAACGGTCCTCCTTTTGATGCCATGGTCATAGTAGCAGCCACCAGGAAGGAACTAGCTGACAAAAGTTCCTCTGTTCATCCCCATGACAAGGAGTCATTGACCATTGACATTTTTGGGAAGCATGTCTATGCTTCAGAGACCTTCACCTTTAGGTCCCTGTACTACCTGTACATTTCTCCAGATTGCAAAAGGATCTGATAAAGGAACTCTTGGATACCCTTGCAGAAACCATGTCTAAGGTGGTGAAGCACTTCATCACCTCACAGCTGGCAACCCTTCGATCGATATCAAACTCATCAATGAGGCTTATTTCCAGTGTGGGAGAAAGAAGCTCAAGGACAGTGGGTTCAGGCATAGCCATCAGGAGGCACGTCTGGATGCTCTTGTGCAACTTGGTGGAGCATTTTCAGTCTACATTCATCAATGCTCTTTTTGACGGCATCTCCCTTTTTGACCCCAAAGTAAAAGATATGTTGTGGGCTATGTAATGGCCATCAAGTGCTGGACTGACTTTCACTTCTGCAGGAGGATGACATCAACAGGGCATCCAAACCCTATCAGCACTTTGCTGTTAATTTCCCTGGCCTACACCAGGGAAAACAGTGTGTGATACTTTCCCTGAGTTCACATCCTTTCCAACGCTTTCCTTTCAGGATGGACATGCCCATCCTCCCTTGCCAGTGCCTCAAACACCCTAGGCACCAATTTAACTTCTGTTGCCTGGGCAGTAGTCAGGACTTTATTTATCTGCTCCATAGTGCTGGCTAACATTGAGGTGTTTTACATGGCAGCAATTGAGTTGCATATAATTTCAGAATGCATACTTAGAATAAGAGCAGCATTGATAAGTAGGAGCTGATGGTTCGACTATCACTAGTTCAGACACTACAAAGAAAAGACAGACACTTGGTTAAGTAGTGAGGCAATTACAAAGGTGAGGATAACTTGCAGCAGAGTTGAAGTCTGTCTACACTGCCTGACTATATTCAGCTTCTCTGAGTGAGTTGTTAAGGTCTGGATGACAGTCTGACATGTCAAGTCTGATTTATAATTCATCCTCATAACACAGCACATGTAGTGAGTGGCACAATACACTTAAGGACAGTATGATGTCGTATTCAGTTAATAATTTTAGCAGTGTGTTTTTCAGTTACTGTAATTCTGAATGGCAAATGCTGATGCTTCACTTGAATTTTGACCACAGGTTATTCTAGGAAAACCTATTAAAACTTGACCACTTTCATCTAGGAAACTTAAATTAATTACAGATTGTTATCCCCATTTGTGTTTTCTATTATTCATCAGCGGCCATCTCTGTATTTTTCAGGGACTGAAAATCTGTCTGATATGTCTATCTTATACTCAAACAGAGCTGCTTGCTATTTGAAGACTGGAAACTGCAGTGAATGTATTGAAGACTGTACTCGGTAAGCTAAATATTTTAAATGCTGTAATGTAATAGAATAAAAAGAATTATATCCTTCGTCATTGTCACCTGTAACTTTTGTACCATAGTCATACCTTTTCTTTCTTCAGAGCACAAGAAATTAATATTTGAAGTGATAACATAATGTACCTTCATATGGTTATTGTTGGTATAGCATACTGAAGTAAATGTTTTTTAAGCAGAAAAGGACTTTTGGTTCATTTGTCTGCTGTCTGCTTTCTTCATCCAGCATCTTTGCTGAATGATTGAAGTATGCACACTTGTGCTGTTCTTTCTTCTCATTTTTGTGTAATAGGCACGTCTGTATTAGTATGCGGTTAAATCTTAATGCAGATTTAGAGCACGCCACCACTACTAGTATTTTATTCTGCAATGACAGTGGCCATTTCTGTCAGTCTGTTACATCTGGGTGTTCATGACTTCATCTAGGCCAGTCTAAAAAAATAAATGTTAACATTCTGTGAAAGTCTTAGTAGTGCCTTCCCAATTCTCCTTTTTTTTCTGATAACCATTTGTGAAAATAAAGAAGTATAAAGTAGCACCATATTGCCACCTTAGGTCAAAAGCAGTAGCCTGTTAGTCTATATCAAGAGGATTTCCTTGCTGTTACCTTGTGCTGGATATTGAGGAGAGTATGGCCTGTAGAACTTAAGTTGTTCCCTGCTGTCTGCTTTGGGCTTTTTTAAATCTCTCTCTAAGTTATCACTAAAGGCAGAGGCAAACGCATATTAATATAAAGAAAAAAAAGCATATTAACATTTTTCCAGTCACATACATTATACACCACATATGCTCTTTTTTATATCTATCCTGAGAACATTACACAGATTGCTCAATTCCTGCCTTGCCTTAAACCTCACTCCTCATCCAGTATTGTTGCCACAGTTTCCATTTTTCTATGCAATTTGCTTCTTCTCTTTTCTAAAGATCCTACTTCCAGTTCTTATTTAGTACTTCTATTACAGTTGGTTTAGACTTTGATTTCCATTTTCTAGTAATTGCTGCTTTTTTGGCAGCCAACAGAATTAACATAACATGGCCTTACTTGTGTGTAAACCATTCAGATCCTGTTGTTTCTCCTTTTACAACCTATTACTACACTTTATGTATAACTCTACTGCCAATCATTAGCGGACCGGAGTTCCGCTGTGGCGACCCCTAACCGGGAAAAGCCGAAAGACGCACACACTACACTTTATGTATATATAGCTATGTACAATTCCATTGAGTACATTATGTTTTTCTTATCCATTGTATCTATAAGATTGTTTTGCTCTGTAATATTGGTAATTTGTCTCTATCCATATGTATTTGTATGTCTCTGGTCTCCACTGAAAAAGGGTAAATTCTTACCCAGCTGGACCAACCCAGTTAACAAATGCGAAATAAATAAAATTTCCTTTGTTATACCCATTTGCTCACTCAGTATTTTTGGCAGAGTACTCTGTAGGGAAATTGTAAAATTTGCCAACTCATTACGTTCCCGGTTATCTCTTTTCCTCAACACACCTCCAACATTTGCAGTCTTCCCAAGGAAAACTTTGGAGTCTAATTGGGGTATAAAAATACCTACGCAAACACTTTAAAACAAAAACCCTAAACCTTGTGGAATTTGTTGCATACTTGGGAGCCATATATATGTCCTTGTAAATTGCTTATCCAATCTTTTCTAACATCCTCTAATTGGTTCTTGTAGTTATTGTGCAATATTTTATATGCCCTACTAATTATCCCTTTTTAACAGCAGGTTCTGTTCTATCTCTTATCATTGTAGACCTTGTCCAGACAGAACCTCTGTTTCTGAATGCATCCCTGGTTTTAGTATTCAAAACCATAATTGCATCTTTGAACTCAGCACACACCTGCTAACTAACTGCAAGATCATAGGGATTTCGTGACAGAAACAAAACAAGGAAAGCCTACACTAACTGGATGAGTATTTTATTGCTAAAATAGATACCTAGGTACTGTTACTGTGTACACATTGTATAAGTTATCTTCTTAAATGATAATGGCATGCTCATGTACAGAGGGCATAGTCAGCATTACCCTACCTAATGTCCCATAAAGTCTGTCCAGTAGTTCTGTATAAATGTATAATTTAGCCTTTACACTAAAGTAGCATAAGAATAATAAGCCTGTATTTGGTAAACATAGTTTTATTAGCTGCCATTTGATCCTTCAGCCATTTCACCTTACCCTGTCTGCCTTTCTTGACACACTCAAAGGGAAAGTTCAGACATCCTTAAGTCAAAGGAACAAACCCTGTCTAAGAATATTATTCTTTATTGTTAAGCACCACACCCTTTAATAGCAGTTATGCGATTGTTAAGCTTTCCCCCACCCACCATTCCTATTATACTCAAAGGGAAAGTTCAATATCATTAATTGAAAGGAACAAACTCTAGCTAAGAATATTACACTACACTGTTATGGACTATAACCTTTAAATCTGATGTGGTTTAGAATTTGATATCCTTTATACCCTTATAGCTGTGTACAATAGCTGGGTTGAAGTACTAACCTGCTATGAGTAGCATCCACTGATTGTTTCTTTTGGGATCTCCAAACATTCTCAGCAGGTGGATCCCACTTAGTTAGCACTCACTTTGCTCCCCTACCCTACTCTCAATTTCCACCCACTCTTCCTTAGTCTACATTTATTCTGCACAATACCCCACCCTCTGACAGATTTGAACACTCAGTATCAGGATAGTACAAATCTCCTCCCCCACAATAAAATTACATACTCTCTTAATCATCTCAGCCCATCTCTCATTCATCCCAGCCAAACCCTACCAGGTTTGACCACTCAATAGCAACCCAGGTACAAACTCCTTCCCACAATATATTACCTAATCTTTTAATCATCTCAGTCTTTTTCTGTACATCATAGCCAACCAGTATCCGTTACACCACCCCATATCCTTCACTTTTCCATCTAAAATACTTTTTCCCTAAACTCTACATCTCTACCACCTCTCCCCGATCAGTAACTCTTGTATATAAAATGTTGCATCTTATATTATTCTCTCATATTGTAGTACTGTCCTCCGACTTAACATGGTATCACTTTTCCTTTAACCACACTACCACAACCCCAACCTCCAGCCTCCTACTTAACCTAGACAATTATAATAACTATTCTAATATATCTGATTGCCTCTTCAGTCTCTCCACTACTTTCTGTCGTATATACAGAATGCTTTACTATGATTACCCCTCCCTCAAAATAAAACATTTACACATACCCACCCTTAAAAATTATTCCATTTGGACCTCAAGGATTCAGTTATGTGGGGACATATACACAAATCTTGGACCCTACTAACTTCAATACCATCAGTTTCTACAGTCACCATAACAGCCGAGATAACTCCCCTGCTTGAGTCACAATCCATCCCTTCTCTAATGCATTCTTTTCTCCTTAAACAAATACAGCTTTCCACCCAGTCCAATTCCCATTCAGAGACATACATTTCTCTCACTCTGTCATGCACAAGCCCAACCAAAAAAAATTAAGTCTGGTAACATTAAATATTCATAGTATTTGTAGTAAAATTACAGATCTACATGTCTGGATATTGCTCTGTTCCACAGATATCCTAGCCATCACTGAAACATGACATAAATCCAATATGAATGATACATAAATACTGCCTCCAGGCTGTAGCAGTATGAGGACTGACTGACCCCACAAAAAAGGAGGCAGAGTCACTGTTCTATACTTCAAGTCCTATAACCTCTCCTCCTATTCCAACTTCATCCCCAAATTCCACTCAGCCAAAATACTTATAAAACCTTTAAAGCTAAACTCTTAAAAAAAAAAAAAAAAAAAAAAATCTGTATTATTGTAATTTACATCCCCCTGGAAACAACATACCAATTTCTCTTCTGAGTATCTAGTACATTAAGGAAAAAATCATTCTGGATGATGTCAGTATTGACTGGCAAAATGTCACATATGACAGTCCCTCATCCTGCATAAATCTGTTTGGTCTGACTCAGCTAATCACAACACATGCTAGATACTACAAAAGCAGTAAGGACACAATTCTTGATTGGATTTTAGTCTCAAACCCCAATAAATGTGCTATCAGTTCAAATTGTCATAACTCTCTAAGTGGCCATTTTCCTCCATATACACACAAATTTACAACTCATCACCCCCAATACCCGCCAACTTAAACCAACCAGGGCTTTCACGTAATTTAACAAAGACTTATTCAACAGAATCCTAAGGTCCTTCAACAATTGGTCTATACTAAAGATTCTCCCATTGGATGATGCAGTTACAACTTTTAAAACCTGTTTTTAAAGACCCTAAATAACCTTGTTCCCTCTACATATAAATAGAATAAAAGTAAAACACTCACCCCTGACTATCCCTTTTACCAAAAATATTATGCCTACCAGAAACAAGGCTTGGAGGAAATGGCTAAATCAAAAAACTTTCAACAACACAGAACTTTGTAGTCAAGGTCAAGCTAAAAGCAAATATACAAAGATAAGAAACAATACTATAACCTATTACAACTCAATCATAAAAATGATCCAAAAAATTTCTGGTCCTGTATTCACACACTACTCAATTCTGGCTCAAGAAAAATATCCTTATCCCTCTCAAACCTGTTCTCCCCTAGAAATAGCAGCTCCATTTAATAAATGCTTTAGAGAAAGCATTGCTGCTGTCACCAGCAGCACGTCACCCTCCCCTGCACAAACCCATAACATATTACCAACTGCCCCCTCCAGTACCACATTAACGGCAGAAAAATATGAATCCAAGCAATCATTCAAATGCTAACAACTTTACTGTAAGACCTGTAACAATATCTACTTAAAAAAAATGCTACTTAAACCTTTATCCACAGCTCACCTGCTGGCAACCTCCCATTCAAGATGGCAGTAGAAGCCATATCTTACCCAGTAGCTATCTTAATCAGTAGAGCCATACAGGAGCGTTATGTCCCATCTGTTTGGAAAAGATCACATGTCATCCCAGTGCTCAAGGGAGGAAACTCTAAGGAAATCTCTAACTTTCATCCCATTGCAGATGTGCCTCCATTTCACTGTTGTAGTATTCATTACAATAGAGATCCCATGCCAAAGGCGGCCCAACATCTGGCCAGTATACCATAGCTTTTAGGTTGCTTTAAGGTATCCTGTACATCACATGTTTGCTCATCATGTAGTTTGGGGCATAAAGGTGACATCCAGATGGATTATCCACAGAACTTAATTTCATCCAGTCCGAACGCCATTTCTTCATCGTTGGTCTGAATGCCCATTCTCTTGCAGGTTCGCTAAGCCGTTTCAGATAAGTGCCCTGTTGGGGTCTTTGTATCTTATCTTTTCCCTTTGTTTTTGTTGCTTGTGGGGTTTCATATCATCCAAGAAGGGTAGATGCCAGTGTGGGAGACAGTTTCCCCATAAAGACTTTCACGAGCAGTGCTTATTTTGTCTCAGCGCTTCCCACGACCATACATTTTTTTCTGTTTGTCAGGCCTTTGTTTCTAAGAGCCTCCATAGTTGGCTATCTACTTTGGTCTTGCATTTGGAAAATAAACATCTTAGGCTTTTAGCTAAAGACACAAGGGAAGGAACTTCCCGCCCCGAGGGTCAGCCTTCTGTGAAGAAGGCAGCCAAGAAATCTAGGACGGCTTCTTCTGTTGTTCACCCTCTGCAGGATGTCTCTCCTGAGGTGAGTGAAAGTCCAGAGGATCACCCGGCTCTACTGTTGGGTTCTTCTGCCGCAGCTGTTTTAGAAGCTGGCATGGATCCAACCTTAAGCATGTCCTTGGAGACTTTGCAGACGTCTGCTCCAGATGTTCAGAGGGAACCACAGCTAATTACTTCCTAGGGGCCTAAGGGTGTTCCTCACATTTTGGTCAGAAAAGAAGTCCTGACTAATACTATTGAATGCCGTCCGGGGTCTGTGCCTTCTGAGTTCTATAATGAAGATGTCCCCTTGAAGAAAAAGCAGAAGATTAAGCATATTCCTCCAGCTCCTAAGGATCCACAGAGTGAATAGCAGAATTTCACTCAGGGTGTGTTAAATGCTTTGATGGCTTTGAAACCTCCTCAGGGAGTTTCTGTTCCAGCTCACCCTTGGTCATCTACTCCCCTAAAAAGACCCAGGGAACAGGATTCCTCTGAAGAGGAGGTGGATTCAGATGAGGAATCCCTTGCTTACCTATCTCAGATTCCCTCTCCTTTAGAATGTGGGTCTGAGGAAGAGGTATCTAACTAGTCCTGACACTCCTTTCAAGGAAATTTCTTCTGGGGGCACAATCTCTAGAATGATGGAGTTTTTTATATGGGATTGTGCCCAGGTTTCTGAGGTACAGAAGAGGTATTATGAGCTCCTGCAAATTGATTCTCGTAGACATTCTGCTGTTCTTCCTGTTTTGGCAGCATTGTTGGATACTTTTCTACGGCCTCTAAGGCTCCTGATTCCCAGCCCCCTGCCCCCAAGAAACCAAATAGATTTTATAGGGTGCCTGAGAGCTGTAAATTTGTATATAGCTGTCCTTCGGCTGACCCTTCTGTGGTGTCTGTGCCTTCTCACAAGCCATCCCAGTTGCTGTCTTCTACTAAATTACTTCCTTATGGTAAAGAAAATAGAACTATGGAAAGGCTGGGTAAAAGAAGGTTTATACCTCTACTACCTTAGCTTTTAGGGCTGTCAATTATCAGACTTGTGTGTTCAGGTACATTTTGGCCTGTCAAGTAATTTCGGATCTTCCTGACTGTGAAGGGAAGACTTCTGTTCTTTCCCTGTTAGGGATTTCTTCCCAGGTGGCTCTGCATTCTATTAAGTGTAGTTATGATGCAGCAGATGCTTTTTCTAGGGCTGCTGCCTTTCATTCTGTGATTAGGAGATATCCGTGGCTTAGGCTTCAACTTTTGCCTGATGACATTAAGGCTAAGTCAGTGGATGCTCCTCTGGACAACAAGCACTTGTTTGTTGAAACTGCTGTTGATTTGTTTAAATCTCTTCAGGATAAGGGCAAAGCCTTGCAGAAACTTAAACATGTTTTTGTTTCTCCTGTGCCTAAATTTCAGGAAATTGCCCCAATAAGCCAGCCTTTGTTCTCAGGCAGTCTCTCCCTCCCCCAAGGGTAAGAAGGGTGGGAAGCGGGCACCTCCTTCTAAAGCTACTCAGACTTCTGTGCCCCAGAAGTCTCCTTTTCTTGACAAACCAGGTACTGTCTGACTATCCTTTTCTTCTCAGCAACATTCCTCTTTCTCTGTCCCTTTCTTTTCCTGTTTGGTTAAATATTACTCAGGACTACTTGGCTCTGCCCATTAACCGCCAAGGGTATTTCATGGTCTGGAAATGTCTTCCCCCTTTTATGGATATTCCTCAGCCCCCTCAGGAGTGGTTGCCCTTCTTCCCAGGGGTACTTCAGGATCTGTTGACAGGGAAGTATTCAGGAAGTTCCAGTTTTTCAGAGGGGAGGGTGTTTTACTCCAGAATTGTTTTAGTGCCCAGGAAAGAGGGTACTTGGAGACCTGCTCTGGACCTCTCTCATCTAAACACCTTTCTGAAAGTCCTCTCTTTCCATTTGTTGTCCCTTCAGACCTCGTTCCCTCTTCTGCTTCCTCAGGTTTTTATGATGTCTCTGGACCTCAAGGATGCTTATCTTTGTATACTGATCCATCCGCTTTTCAGGAGGTTTTTACATTTCTCTATGGCTTCCTGGCATTTTCAGTTTTCTGCTTTACCCTTTGTTCTTTCTGATGCCCCAAGGGTTTTCTCCATATGCCTCGCTCCTGTGATTGCCTTTTTGCAGGCTAAGGAGGATCCAAGTCTTTCCCTGCTTGAACGACCTCCTGTTCCAGGCATTCTCTCCAGAGACCTTGTTGCAAAATCTTCATTTTGCCATTATCTTTCTGCAGAGCCTGGGGGTTCACTATAAATTTCAAAAAGTCCTTTCTGACTCCTCAGGATCATGTCTTTCTGGGGTGCAGGATCCAGACTGTTCCAATGCTGGCATCCCTGCCCTCTTCCAAGACCCTAAGTCTCATTTCCTTTTTTCAGTCTCTTCTTCCTCTAGCTTCAGTTACAGCCAGGGAATTTCTGAGAGCCCTGGCGTTCATGGTTTCCAGAATTCCTATGCTTCCTTTTGCCAAACTCCACATGAGAAAACTTCATTGGTTTCTTAAGTCAGTTTGGCTTCAGCATTCTCATTCCCTCAAATTTCTAGTTCCACTTCTTCCATGTCTCAGGCAGGAACTTCAGTAGTGGGCTTCAGCAATTGAGTCTCAATCCAGGGCTCCCTTTTCACCCACCTTTTCCATCTCAGGAGCTGTTTGCATACACTTCAGACGTGGCATGGGGAGCAGCATTTGGCTCCCTAAAGGTGCATGGAATCTGATTGCCTATTCAACAGAAAGAGCACATCAGCATCAAAGAGATGAGGGCTCCTCTGCTGACTGTTCAGGCCTTTCCTCTTGTCTTCTCCCCAGGACCTCTCAAGGCGTTTACAGACAATACCACAGTGATGTGGTATATCAGCAAACAGGAGAGACAAGGTCTTATCTTCTTTGCCAGTTAGCTCTCCTAGTGTGTAAAATAGCTGTCCAGTATCAAGTGACATTTCAGGCAGTCTACATTCCCTCAGGTCAAAACATTTGTAGCAGATTCTCTGAGCTGGGTCCATATCTCAATCCCACAAATGGAAGCTTCACAGGGATATGTTTCTGGACATCATCCATAAGTGGGGTGCCCTTCAAATAGATCTTTTTTGCCGCCTCTCTGAACAGACAACTTCCTTTGTTTTGTGCCAGAGTCCCAAGTCCTCTGGTTTGGAAGGTGGATGCCCTCTCTTTTTCTTGGATGGGGATGTTTCTTTATGCCTTTCCTTCCCTTCCCCTCATTCCAAAAGTCCTGTTCAAAATTCAACAGGATATTCCCAAAATCTTGTTGGTGACTCCCTTTTGGCCAAGGCAGAAAAGGTATTCCGTGTAAAGCTGATTGGTGTGACAATGATGACAACCTCAGATTTGAACTCCTTATTCAAAATAATATGGCATGCTTTGTAGACATAAAAACATTTTTATTAACTCTGCTAACCCTAGCAACCACTTCCTCCTTCCTTTATTCTTGTATGGGTGCCCCTATCCTTACTAATTTTTAGGTATCGGTTAAAATTAAATTTGAAATATGCTACAACAAAGTTGCTAAATTTGCTGCCATTAAACAGTACTGTATATATCACAGCAAAGCCTTAAAAGTTTGAACTTGCTTGAACCACCCCACTACTTGGACTTTGTACAACTAGCAACTTCCCACAACATCATTTATAAACCCCATGCTTGTCCTGCACTAAGCTCTAGTCTTCCTTCCTATTACCCAAACAGACCCCTTTGTTTTAATGATAAACAACGTCTCACTATCTGTAAACTTTAAAAAGCAATTGGAAATAGCCTGTACTGCTACTGTGTTGCCAAAACACAGAATTCTATTCCACAGGCTATTAGAACTGTAACTTACCATCCTTCCTTCAAATATCTATGGAAAGAAGACCTATTAAACTCATGGCTCTGCTCATGCTATACCCCCCTGGACGAACATCAGCTTCATTTACTTTTTTTACTTTTCTCCAGCCATATCTGTACAGATCTGTACTCATCACTACTTCCACATCTTTATATCACTATCTTACCCTCTCTACCACTTTACATAACCTCTTCCTGTCACCTCTTCCCCATTTATAGGTTCATAGGTAGGTACTAGGCTGTTGGCCCTAGGGCCTGTACAAGCCTAGCCATAACGATTCCCTGGTTTGCTTCCCACAAATATTTACTTTCCTGGACCCCTGTCTAGCAGGGCTACTGATGTGATCCCCGGGGTGAATTTCCTATCTCCCATCCAATCGTCAAGGTTCCTCTTGAAGAGCGCCATTGAGGCACTCTGCCTGACATGTATGGGCAGCCTATTCCAGAGTATGGGGTGTTTCTAGCTCATTAACCTATCCCTTCAGCATGTTCTATTTATCGTGATGACAGGGTTAAGATCCCTGGAGTGTGTGGCTCTGAGGGATTGGGATTTCTTTAAGTGTAGCATGTCCAGCAACTCTGGGTTTAACATGGCCTTGTATGTTAGGCGGAAATCGCCTCTGAGTAGGCGATATGCGACAGAGTATAGCTGGAGTTTCTTTAGATGGTCAGCATAAGGCATCTGCTTTAGGCCTGTGTTTTTTTTTTTTTATTTTGTGAGGTATTTCTTCGGCCTTTCTAGTTGGTGCAAATGTCTTGTGAGGTACATACCAAATGGGGCATTGTATTCTGTAATGGGTCTAATGAAGGATGAATAGAGTGAGACAATGACCTCCTTTTTTCTGGATGAGAAGGCCTTAGTGATGAGGTGTGGCATGTAGAAGGATTTCTAACTGTTGTGGCTATGTGGTTATCAAAGGTGAGACCACTGTCCACCTGTGTCCCTAGGTCTCTTATCACACTTTTGGTGTTTAGTGTACTGCCACATACGTGGTAGTTCACAGGGATGTGGTTTTTTCCCAAAGGGGACAACTGTACGTTTTTTGGCATTTAGCTTGAGCCCATGGCTCTGGTACCAGGCATCTGTTTCAGTAAGGCCCTTTTGTAGAATATCCACATCATTTGGGGATTCAATAATGGCTCCCAGTTTGCAGTCATCTGTTAAATTTGTTAGCAAGAGTCCCTTAGTGCTGGCCTGTACTTCAGAGAAGTAGATGCCAAACGAGAGCAGTCCCAGGACTGAACCCTGAGGTACTTTGCTTGCGACTTGTCTGGAGCTGGATTTTGAGTCTGCTACTTTTACAGTGTGGGGTCTGTCAGTAAGCCAGTTTGCAACCTATCGAGTGATGTAGGGATTAATGCCCGGCTCAGTAAGTTGGGTGTATGAACCACCTTACCCTCGTCCATGGCTCTGGAGACTGATTTGAAGAAGTTGATCAGGTTCAGAAGGCAAGATCGGTCTTTCACGAACCCAAACTGGGTAGGGTCCAGTGTGTGAAGGTTGCCAATGTCTTTGTTTATAAGTTCCATGATAACACGTTCCATGGCCTTGCAGATCAGGCTCATCAGACTGATGGGACGATAGTTCCCGGGATCCAATTGGATCCCCCCTTGTGGAGTGGGATGACTGTAACTGTGCGCCACTCTGTGGGCATGAAGCTTGAGGTGAGGCTATGATTAAACATGACACATAGGTGAGGTGCCAATTCAGTTTGTAATTCATGCAGTACACAGCCCTGGATGTCGTCTGGTCCCATGGATGCTGTATTCTTGTCTTTGTAGAGTGCGGTTTTTACCTGAGTGGCCGTGATTTCCGGAATTTGGCATTCTTTCGGTATTGAGATGGGCCCTTTAATTGGTGAGCGGGGGGGATGAAGTTGGCACTGAATCTGTCTGCTAGGATATTGGCAATATCCTTGGGATCAGTATATCTAGTGCCATTCTGCTGTAGGTCAGAGCAGATCTGCGTATTGCCATTTAGATTCTTGACATAGCTATAGAATGCCTTGTGGTTGTCTTTGGAATCTTTGGCAATTTTGTTTTCGTAACTAGCTTTGGAAGATTTTGTGAGGGATCTCAGCTTTCTACTGAGACTGGTGGGAGGGAGTTTTTTGAATCCTGGGTTCTTCCTCTTTTCTCCAACAGTTTCTTTTCTCCAACAGTTTCTTCCTTCTGTTGTACAGTTTGTTTATGGCAGGGGACCACCAAATTGGCTTCCTTTTTTTAGAGGACAGCATCTTGGTTCTATTTGTGATGGCACGGTCCATGCACGAGTGAATGTGCTCATACAACACCTTAGTGTAGGATTCAGCAGTTGAACTTCCAGTTCCCATCTGCATGGGTGTCATTAAGTTTGTTACTTCTGACTTGAGAAGCATGAAGTTGGATTTGGAGAAGTTTTTTACAGAGGTTTCCTTAAAGGGCGGTGGGGGTGGGATGTGGATGTAAAGGGTGATTAGCTTATGGTCTGATCTGACCAACGAGGGGGTGACCACTGGTGTGGAGCATCGATCTCCCATGTTGGTAATGACCAAGTCCAGAATATTGGTACCCCTAGTGGGACTATGAATTAGTTGCTCTAGGGCGTTGGAATTTATGAATTCCAAGAAATGGTAAGCAAAGGTGTTGGTACAGAAGTAGTTTTCCCAGTTAATGGCAGGGTAGTTGAAATCACCCAATATTAGGGTGTTTGGTTGTATCTTAATATTTTCCAGTATGTTTAGAAAGGTGTAGTGAGAATCTTGGGGCATGGTGAGGGATCGTACCTAGTGTTAGTTGCACCTGGAGAATTTCAGATGCATTGTGTTGGGCAACCAGCCTGGAGGTGTGAATATCCTTGGTGAATATGGACACTCCTCCACCTTTAGTGTTTTGGTCCTGGTTTGGTGGCCGAAAGGTGTGGTATGAGTTGTAGCCTGGTACTGCAGGGTGCTCTCTGGAGCTTTGAACCAGGTCTCGGTTACTGCACAGATATCAATGTTCTTCATTTTTAGGAGAGCCTCAAGAGACTGCATCTTGAGGTTTAGACTTCTAGCATTACCTTCAGATTTTGCTTGCTTGTACCCATTACGGTGGTAGTTTTGTCCTTTGAACCTTGCCTAAAAATGGCACTATAGGGATGGCAAGAGCCTTAGTCAGTAACCTGAATCCCAGGGGCGACAGGTGCAAACCATCTCTTGCAAAGCATTGTGGTTTGTCGATCATGTTGCCCCAGGCAGACAGATACTGGATCCCCTTTGAATGACATCAGAAGCTTAGCCAATTATTGAAGTCAATCATTTTGTCATTATACTGTGGTATCATTCTGGGTGATGACAGGATGTACTCAGGGCTAGGGTCATACCTGCCTGGGCTACATGATCCGAGAGCTCTTCCATGTCTCTTTACATGTAGTCCAGGGAGGTAAGTCTCAAGTCATTCACTCCAACATGGATAATGAAAGAGTCATATTTGTAACTGTTGTGGAGTGACTTGAGTGCATGAATTATGTTGCGGATCCTGGCACCCGACAAGTAACGAACTCTCCTTGTTCACCCTGGTGAGTGGGACATCAGTGTAGCTGACTATAGAGTCACCTATGACTAAAGTGTTGGGTACGTTGTCTTACTTTAGGGGCTGCTGTTGGGTGGCACACATGTTGTGAGCTTTGTGACACTTTGGTTGTGTTTGGGGGTGTTCGCGTTTCAGCTTCGGAGGTCCTTGTTGCTTGGGCAGGTTAATGTTAAGAGCCTCCGCATATGTGGGTTTTTCTTGCTATGTGTGGGTTTTGGTGGTGTGGGTTTTGAAGGACTATGTGTTGTTTGAGGTGTTGTGTGGATGTTAACCCTCTCCTCTTGACTGTCTAGCACAATCTTGGCTGGAGAGAGCTTTGCTTCCAGTTTTGCTATGTGAGTGCATCTCTCACAGGTTGTAGTTTTTGATGGGAGGAGGGGAGGGTTATCTATGTACATGAGGCAATTGCTGCATTGCTCCAGTATGCCCAAATTCACCAGGTGGACAGGGGAAATCACCAGAAGCTGACCCTTGGACATACCCGGTTAGGTGCTTTCTTTGTGTAAGAGCCGTCTTCCCTTACTTTTTGGCAAGGTACTTCCAATTGTAGGCTGTCTAGTGCCTACGACTATTTTGTCCTTATTACCAAGGAGAGGTGAGTGCTTGTAACAAATTAAGGCTTCCTAGTGCTTTTTAGCGAGTTTTAGAGCAAGTGCTAGTCACGGGTATACAGATTCTAGTGCTACTACTGATAAACTGGCTAGTTCTAATGGTAAATTTGAAGAGCAGACTTTCTGGCACCGGGAATAGTTTAACCTTAGCCCCGTGGTGCACAAATGCGCGTATTTATGACAGAAAGCTGAAAGGGATAGAAATCAGCCCAAAATGGCCAATAAAATTGCAATTTCAGAGCTGGAAACCACTCCTCTAGTGTTAGATAGGCAGTACAATGCTCCCACTCTCACTGGTAAGCAGTAGACCTCCCTCTACCACGGCAAGGCCTGGATAGTTCTGAACACAAACTAAAGTCCTGAAACCAGCAAAGCCTGGAAACTGGACTATTCTAGTTAGAAAAGGTGGGAAATTAGCAAACAAGATAGCATTTTTTTTTGGGTTAAATCAGGCTAAACAATGTAGTTATACAGAAAATGATTACAGAAAGGCTAATGCACTTGAGTGTATAGCCCAGAACAGTAAACTCAATTAAAACTTTGCAAAATTAGAAATCTGAAAATTTAAACTTTTTAAATAAAGCAAGGCAAGTGCACAACTGGAAAATGACTTACAGGCAGAAATACAGTGAAGTAAGTAACTAGTCTACTTTTTAAGCTTTCTGAGAAATGCAGGTAATAAAAATGACCAGAATCAACAAAAATCAGAAAATTCAGCAAAAAGTACTTGCAGTTAGCACAAAAAGTCTCTCTCTCTCATTTCTGGTGCTGTAGTAGTCTGCAGGATTCCCAAACTGGATCTGCGGATCTAAAACAAGCTCAAACGTGTGCAAACGCGTGTATTTATGCCACAAAGTTGAAAGGGATAGAAATCAGCCCAAAATGGCCAATAAAATTGCAATTTCAGAGCTCGAAACCACTCCTATACTAATCTCTCCCCCTTTATTGTTACAATTAAACTAATCACTTGACTTTTACTTATTACTAATGTGAATTACCAAAAGGAGACTCTTCAGAATTGTATATGGTGTTTTACTTTGCTTTTCCTTGTTCTCTTTGCAGTATATTTTGGTATATCTTTATACCTTACAATATTGTTGATTATTTTTGAAATGTGTAATTGTCAATTTTTATGTAATGTCTTAGAAGTAAATTTTTTTTATTTTCTATGTTAAAATGAGCTTTTCTCCCTGAGCCTCCACTGTAAATGGGTTCTTGTGACCCAGTTGGACTTTCCAAGAAAACAAATGTTAATAAATAATTGATTCAACTAAAAACTACCAGAGCAGGTCTTTCACTAAGGATTCCTCTATCCCTTTCTCTTTGTCTATCCTTTAATATCAGTCCTTGGTAGGGAATGCAGTCTCTAGCTTGCAGTCCAGATGTCTTCTTGGCCTCATCCCACTCTCTTACCTTTCCATCTCTAGTTATTTGTTCCCAATACCTTGGCTCCTTTGCTAGCTTTCTCCAGTAAATTCTAGTTCCCTCTTGCATATTATGTGTACCCCTACTTGTAGTCATCCATATAATTTAAATCTCCTTTCTCCATTCTGTTGTTGGCTTAATTCTTAGAATACTGTTCTGCTACTTTAGGAATATAATATATTTTTTAATTTCCCCAAGTCTTTTGGGTTTCTAATACTATGACTGGAATGGACTCCATTCCTAAGTCAAAGTACCCCTGAAGTTCATGAAATTAGTATTGTTTCAGTCTTTGATGTCAGCCAAAAGTGCTCTTCACAGCACCCACATTGTGCCCAGTAATGACTCCTTCTTGCAATTCGTATGGGGTTACATGGATTGGTAACATATCTAAATATGATTATAGAGACTTTTTTATAAGACCCTTTGCTCCTACTACTATTGGAACTGTCTGGGTATCTTTCTTCCACATTGCTCTCATTTTTGCCTGCAAATCCTGATATTTTATGACTTTGTGTCTCTCTGTACGCAAGACACTGTGGTCTCTTATTTTATTGGACCACTATATCCGATTTTCTAGCATCTATCTTTTGAACTGTTGGTAATGGGTGATCCCATGTAATATAAACCTCATCATTTACTATGATTCTTTGTCTCATATTTACAGTGTTGTTGAGCCACTTTAATACCATAATATTTGCACAGCCACCAGTGCAACAGTCTTGCCATATTATTATGCCTTTCATTATGCATTCGTTCTGCCATTAGTACGTCACAACCAGCAACGAGGTGTGCGACTGTTTCTAATTTGGTTTTACAAAATCTACATTTATCTGTTTCTCCCACATGTTTAATGGACTTTGTAAATCAGTGTGTACGTAGCCCACTATCTTAGGCCTCCAATATTAACCTTTCATCTCTTGGTTTCAGTTCGCCTCTCAACAATTCCTGCGTTCATTCCTGATCAAAATGAGGTTCTTCCAGAAGTTTTCTATTCTTGCAACTATATTTATGCATTTTCCACATTTCTTGCCTTCTGATCTGGTCCTTCACCTTATATTCTTTCTTTTGTTTTTTTTTTTTGCACATTCAGTTGCTGCCTGATTTTTATCTACTTTTGGTTTGCTTTCCATTCCTGCTCGACTCCAATATGCTTCTGATAAATTAAGCAGAAAAGTCATCTTAGATTTATTCTCCTCATGTTTCAAAACTTTCACTACATCTGGGTCTTGTGAGGTCAGCAGATATGTGTGGAGTCCCACAATTACAGATCTATACATGTAATCAGTTTCAAGCAGGCCCATCCCTCCTTTGGAATGTGGGCTGTATAATCTTGCTATACACTTATTTTTATAAATCATTTGGTGAGCATGAAGCATCCTTCTTGTTTTTCTTTCTAATCTATCCAACATGCTGTGGGGCCAGTCAATCACTTCAAAGCTGTAAGTTAGGACAGGAAGGGCAAACTGGTTTATAGCTTGGATTTTGTTCCTAGATGTCAATGCTGTTTTTCAGGATTCATTTGTCTTCTAAAGTATTCCTTACTAAGTTTATTCACATTTGTTCATGTTTTATTGTTGATCCTTCATCAGTTCCCAAATATTTATATACTCCCTCTTGCTCAAATTCTTTTATATCACATTCTTGTCCCAAACTGATGTTTTCCTGGTGCTACAGTGTTCCTGCTTTAAAGGTTGCTTTTTGCACATTTATCAAGACCAAATGACATTCTTATATCATCTGAAAAAAATTTGACAACATGCAATTGTTATTTCAGTTCCTCATCTGGTGAGCTATAAAGTTTTAAATCATCAACAAGAGAAGATGAGAAGTCTTTACACTTTGTTGTTTTCTAGGAGCCAAATTATAGCCAAGGCCTAAGCTGTTAAATAAACAGCTTAATGAGTTAAGGGCAAGAAATAATAGCAACAGTGAGAGAGAGTCACCCTGGAATATCCCCCTTTGAATTTTTATTTTTAATTTTTTTTTTATTTTTTTTTAATTTTTTTGAATTTTGAATTTTTTATTTTTTTTTTTTGAATTTTTTATTTTTATTTTTATTATTATCTGGAATAATAATTTGTCCTTTATCATGGTTTAATTGCAAAGTAGTCTGCCATTGTTTCATGGTCAGTGTAGGATGTATGTTATATATTTTTAAGCACTCTTTTATCCATGAATGTGGGATACTATCAAATGTTTTTTTTTTTGTAGTCAGTCCTTACCATACTTAGATTCTTCCATGTTTTACAGTTCTCCACTATGACTTTATTTAACAACAAATGATCCTTTGTTCCATATGACTTTCTTTTATTGCCCTTTTGTTCTACTGCTGTAATTGAGTCTTCTTTCTAAATTACCATAAACTTTGGCAGCATCAATTCCCATGTATAGTTTTATACATTGTCAGAAGGCAAGTTATCGGTCTATTATTTTTAGGGTAGCTTGCAAGTTCAAGGAGCATTGCTTTTCCTGTTGTTAGCCAGGTTGGTGTCTGTTCAGGGTGCACATATAAATTGTTCTTACTCATGGCTAAATCTTTGTGCAAAGATGTTAATGTTAACGAAAAGTTTGATACTGCATCTGGGCCTATGGTTTTCCAATTCTCTGTGGCTATTACTTCATCCAATTTCATATACTGTACCTTTAAACTTCTTATACTTTCTTATACTACTTCTGTCCATTTAGTGTCTTTGTTGTGTTCCACAGGATCTTCAGAGATATTTCTCCAAAATGCATCTATTTCTTCTTTTTTGGCAGTTTATCAATTCCTTTTACCTTGTTTCCCAGTTCTGTATAAAACTTTTTTGAGTCATCAGTAAATTGTTTATTTTGTGCTTTTCCTTTATATCTTTCTGTGTATCTTCTAAATTTTTCTGCCTGTGCTGAAATTTTTAGTTTATTTGTGATAGTGCGTGATAGATCCTGGTCTGTTCTAATACTGTGCATTGCTTTTATCACATCTATCTTAGTATTTTTGTTGATCTATTCCCTCTTCTATGATCTTCTAACAGTGACACTTCTTGTCTTAATTGCTTTCATAGTTTTCTCTATTTGATACTTCCAGGATGATATTCGATTTCTCCTCTTCCTTTCCCTCACTACCCTGTGTTCTTGTGGTAGAACTTTATCAGTTATTAATTTAGCTGCGCAGTAATGTATCCTGTTTACTTTTGTTATATCACACGGCTCTCGATGGACAGTCCTAATTACTGTGTTCATTTGTTTTATCAGACTTATGTCTTTTTTATTGACATTCTGCAGTCTATTTCATTCAATGGTCTTAATATATTTATGTCTATTAAATCAAGCAACTCTTCTCTTAGCTCATTTTCTTCCAAACTGAGGGCACATCTCTTGTTTTACATTTCCTACTGTCATTCTATAGAATGTTTTATAGCATCTTCCCATGGCACATTCTCTTCAATTTCCTCCTGTGCCATCCATTGCTCTGTCATATGGGAACTCACTGGCCTATCATTCCTCAACACTGACTGCATCAGAGTTTCCACAGTTTCCTGTTTCATCCCTTGCTGTCTAGCTTCAAGTGAAAGTTTATACTGGTTTCCTGTGGAAGGCCCCAAATTATCTTGATATGGCACCTGACCAATTGCTTCCTGTTCCACTGGTTTCCCCTTAATCTGGATATCCATTGCTCTATCCTGTTGTGGTGCTTTCTGAATTCGATTTTCTGCACTGAATCCGTCACTTTGCAGGTACTTCATAACCTCAGTTTCTGTTTCTTTAGCTTCTCCATTACTAATCTCATTTTCTACTTTTCCCCTTTGTCGTCTTTTTTTTTTTTTTTTGTATTATAAAGTTTTCCATGTCCAGATTCCTTTGCCTGTATTTCTCTTCAAATATCTTTGGTGCTGCTGTTTTTGTATTGGTTAGTTTTGCTTTCTCCTTTGCATAAATATTACACCATATTAAATCTCTTTTTCTTTCCCATGTCCATATTTCTTCTTCAGATGTCTCCTGATCTTCTCACTTCTCCTTACTTTGGGACTCGCTCCATCATGCTATGATGTAACCTGTGTTAGACCTTCTATACCAAATCCTTCACTTTGCAGGCACTCCATAACTTCAACTTCTATTTTTTTAACTTCTGCTTTACTAATCCTCTTTTCTGCAGTTCCATCTTTGTGATATTTTTTTATTGTGAAATTTTCCTTATCCGGACGCCTTTGCCTATATTTCTCTTCAAATATCTTTGGGGCTGTCTTCTTTATATTGATTAATTTGGTTTTCTTCTTTGCGTAATATTGCACTATATCAAATCTTTCTTTCTCTCCCATGTCCATATTTCTTTTTTATACTTTTCAATGCTAGAAGTCTAAACCTCAAAATGCATTCACTTGAGGCACTCCTTAAAATGGAGAACATCAACATCTGTGCAGTGACAGGGACCTGATTCAAGGCTCCAGAGAGCACCCCTGCATTACCAGGCTATAACTCATACCACACCTTTTGGCAACCTAACCTGGACCGAAACATTAAAGGTGGAGGCGTGTCCATATTCATTAAGAATATCCACACCTCCAGGCTAGTTGCTCAGCATAATGCATCCGAGATTATCCAAGTGCAACTAACTCTGGGCAAGACCGCAATCCAAATTGTAACTTGCTACAGATTCCCCCACCATGCCCCAGGATTCCCACTCCTCATTTCTTGATACACTAGAAAATATTAGGGTACAGCCCAACACCCTAATAAATGGGGAATTTCAACTACCCCACCATTAACTGGGAAAACTACTCATGTACCAACTCTTTTGGTCAACGTTTTCTGGAATTCATAAATTCCAATGCCTTGGATCAACTTATCCACACCCCCACCAGGGGCAGCAATATCCTAGACCTGGTCATTACCAACATGGGCGACCGGTGTTCCACACCAGAGGTCAATTCCTTGTTAGTCAGATCTGACCTCAAGCTAATCAGCCCAGACATCCACATCCCGCCCCCACCCCCCCATTAGGGAAACCATAAAGCATTTCTCCAAAGCCAACTTCACACTTCTTAAGACAGAAGTGGCAAACTTCACAACACCCATGCAGATGGACAGTAGAGGTACGACTGCTGAATTCTACACAAATGCACTTTATAAGCACTTACACGAGTGCATGGATTGTGTTATCCCTAATAGAACCAAGATGCTATCCTCCAAAAAAAGGAAGACAATATGGTGGTCCCCTGCCATAAACAAACTCAACAACTGAAGAAAGAAACTGTTGCAAAAAAGAGTAAAATCCCATGACTGGAAAAACTCCCTGGTCAGCCTCAATATGAAGCTGAGATCCCTCATAAAATCCTCCTAAGCTAGTTATGAAAACAAAATCACCACTGATTCTAAAGACAACCACAAAGTATTCTATAGCTATGGCAAGAATCTCAATGACAACACTCAGATCTGCTCTGAGTTGCAGCACAATGGCACTAAATATACAGAACCAACTGATATTGTAAACATCCTGGCAGATAGGTTCAGTGCTAACTTTACCCCCCCTCCCACCCCCTAAAGGGCCCATCTCTGTACCGGAAGAATGCAAAGTTCCTGTAATCACAGCTGTACAGGTAAAAAGCACACTCTCCAAAGCCAAGAACACAGCATCCATGGGACCTGACAACATCCCAGGCTGCATTCTACATGAACTACAGAATGAACTGGCAACCCACCTAAGCACCATGTTCAATCATAGCTTCACCTCAGGCTTTGTGCCCACTGAATGGCACACAGCGACGGTTATCCGACTTCACAAAGGGAGCCACCACAGACCCTGGGAACTACCTCCCCATTAGTCTAACGAGTCTTGTCTGCAAGGCTATGGAACGTATTATCATGGAACTTATAAACAAAGACATTGGTAATCTCCAAACTCTGGACCCCACCCAGTTCGGGTTTGTAATACAGTCACATGACACAGTTTCTGATGATATTGTGATTGAAGACATTAAATACACATATAGAGATTTTTCCATTTACAATTATTGCAACTTTCCACTTGACAAAAACCATTTCAGTTTACTTAGTAAAGGGTTCAAGTTTATACCTTGGACTAAGGGGGACATTGCAACCACAATTATGGATGTTAAATTATTTGTTAGGAAAATTAATCTAGGGATTTTAGCCACTAGTAATGGTTTCCAGAATAATACTAATAAATTTGATTTAAGAAGGAAATCTATATTTAATCCACCCCTGTTACCACAGATAAAAAACTTTGAAAAAATATTAGAAGAAAAAATTAGAGAAACCAAAATTAAGAATAAGTGTAGGTACATAAATAATTTAAACAAAGGGGAGAACGACACGTTAATGGAATTGATTAATAACAAATCAGTAAGAATAATGAAACCTGATAAGGGTGGGGGGGGGTAGCAATAATGGATAATATTACCTATGAAGGTAAAATGAATATGATCCTTAGGGACGAACATAAATATATAGTAGTTTCAAGAAATGAAGTAAATATAGCATATCAACGTATAGATATTCTATTGAAAGATTATATGCTAGAAGGAATTATAGATATGAACCTATTTAAATTTCTAAATGTTCAGAAACCTAGAATAGCAACTATGTTCGGCATCCCTAAGGTTCATAAAGATTGGACAAACCCCCCACTTAGACCGATAGTAACAGCTGAGGGTTCTAAGACGACACCCTTAGCGAAATACATAGATTTTAAAACAAAACATATTTGGGTCAAGAATAAAAATATTTTGAAGGATTCTTGGGATTTGTTAAAACAATTAACTCCAGATACTTTTAAGGAAGATTTGTTATTCATTACCATTGACATAGTGGATTTGTTTTCTAGCATTCCACATGATCAGGGTATGAAGATGTTTGAGGAAAGCATATTTTTGGACAACACTATGACTCAGGAGGAAAAAATTTTATCAGTAGCCCTCATGGACATAGTGTTAAGATATAATTTTGTGTTATTTGATGGAGAATATTTCCAACAAAAGGAAGGAGTTTCCATGGGGGCAGCGTGTGCGCCCACATACGCTAACATAGTGTTGTCCAAATGGGAAGAGAATTATGTGATTAATTCTGACTATAGCAAAGACTGGTTATTGTATCAGAGATTCCTTGACGATATTGTCATCTTCTGGACGGGTGGATATAATAGATTTTTAGAGTTTCTGGAGTATATTGGTCACAGCACTGATTATTTAAAATTCACATATAATATTAGTTCTGAGGTATTACATTACTTAGATATTGAAATTGTTAAAAATAGATCTGAACAGAAATATGAGTCCAAAGTATTTAGGAAAAAGACATATGTCAATTCTTATTTACATTTTGACAGTGCTCACCCCCTGCACTGCAAAAGAAACATAGTTAAGGGACAATTTGTGAGGGGGTCGAGAATGACCAGCCTCAACTTAGATTTTGACATGGAATGTAACAAGTTGGAAAGCATGTTCCTGGACAGGGGGTACCCCAGAACTTTTGTGACCAATATAAGGACAGAGGTGGAAGAAGGGAGAGGTGACAGATTTCAACCTATTCTGGGTATGAGTAATTTTATGACAACTGCAGAAGGACGAAGTAAGGTTGAATCTAAGGAAGACCCCTTTCAAAGAAATTTGATTGTGGAATTTAATAGAAACAATTATAGTTTGAGAGACACACTAGAAAAAGAATGGAATAAATTCATAGCCCTTTCAGATATAGCGGAAATTAGTAATATTAGACCAAGGATTACCTACAGAAATTCAAAAAGTATAAAGAATTTATTAGAGAAAAGGAACATCAACACACCAAGCAAGAATAACAAAAGGCTTGGAACTTTTAAGTGTGGTAGGTGTAGGCAATGTTCCCTGGTTAATAACAAGAGTGAAATATATTTAGAAAGTAGAGATTTGTTGATAAAAAGTAAGGGCTTTTATAATTGTGAGACAAAAGGGGTGGTGTATCTTGCAACTTGTGATCTATGTTCTTCCTACTATGTAGGAAAAACAGAAAGGGAGCTGAGGAAAAGAATGTATGAACATTCGTATGACATTCTGAGAGAAAAAGAGACAAATGCTCTCTATAGACACAGTAAGGATTGTATAGGATGTAGTTTTCACTTTTTTGTCCTTCAGCAGGTCCATAAAGATGCTAGGGGTGGTATATGGGAGGAAATCCTAGAGAGTAGGGAATTGTGGTGGCAGATATACTTAGAAGCAGGAAAAAAGCCTGGATTAAATGATTTTCTAAGTATTGTCTCCCTATTAAAACTGAAGGCTAACAAAATATAAGGGCTATACCAGGTTTTAGCACTAGGGGGCAATGTTGGATTGGTTCAAATATTTCAGTCACAAGTCTTATATTTGATGTATTTATAACTTAATTTTTTAAAAACCTTATATTTCACATTTATATATGAATTAAAAGTAGTTTTTAATGTATTTATTATTCACATTTACTGTATTATTGTCAGAAGATTTCACTAGTTTTTAAATGTTTTTAACATGGATTAAATATGTGTATTTATTTAATATTCATGAGGGTTGAGTTCAGGCTGATTTGCACATTTAAATAGTTTTTAAAGTTTTTATTGGATGAAGTCTAATGAGTGTTGATATATAAATGAGTAATTAAACATCAATGGTTGTCTGATGAAGTCCATTTTTATGGATGAAAACGCATGAGAGTGTTCTGTGAATTTAAAACGCGTTTACGTGTTTATTTTGTGTGACATTAAAAAGTTTTAAAGAAGCATTGAGTGTTCCCTTGGGTTACTGCACTTTGGAGAGTTTATCGGGTTTGTAAAAGACAGATCATGTCTCCTAAACCTGATTGACTTCTTTGAAGCAGTCACCAAAGCCGTAGATGAGGGTAAGATGGTTCACACAGCCTGTCTAGATCTCGCTAAGGCTTTTGACACCATCCCCCACTCTGGAATTATAGATAAACTCACTAAAATAGGTATAAATCCCTATGACACAGGATGGGTTGCCAACTGGCTCACTGACAGAACCCACACTATGAAAGTAGCAGACTTCAAATCAGACTTCAGACCAGTGACAAGTGGAGTACCACAAGGTTCAGTCCTGGGTCCTCTCCTGTTTGGTATCTACTTTTCTGATGTACAGGCCAACACAGAAGGTCTTTGGCTAACGAAGTTCACAGATGACTGCAAACTAGGAGCCATAATTGAAACCCCTAACGATGTGGACATCCTACAAAAGGGCCTCACTGAGACAGATACCTGGTGTCAAAGCCATGTCTTTAAGCTCAATGCCAGAAAGTGCATTGTCATCCCCTTTGGTAAAATCTCTGTACCCATGAGCTACCACATAGGTGGTAGTCTACTTAACACTGAAAGTGTGATGAGACCTTGGGACACAGGTGGACAGTAGTCTCTCCTTTGATAATCACATCGCCACAGTAGTCAGGAAATCCTTCTCCGTGGCACACTTCATCACAAAAGGTTTCTCATCCAGGAAAAAATAAGTCATTGTTCCCCTCTATTCGACACTCATTAGACCCATTATAGAGTACAACGCCCCTTTTGGTATGTACCTCACAAGACAACTGGAAAGGCCGCAGTAATACTTCACAAAGAGGATTACCGGCCTCAAACAGATGCCCTACGCAGACTGTCTCAAAAAATCCAGCTTTACTCCGTCACATATCGCCTGCTTAGAGGCGATCTCAGCCTAACATAGAAAGCTCTGTCAAACCCAGAGCTGTTGGACATGCTCCACTTTAAGAAATCCCAATCCCTCCGAACTACACGCTGTAGGGACCTAAACCTTGTCACCACAATAAACAGAACATGCTGGAGGGATAGAGTCCTGTCTCAGAAACTTCCCATACTCTGGAACAAACTACCTATCTATATCAAACAAAGCTCCTCATTAGCACTCTTCAAGAAAAATCTTGATGATTGGATGGGAAATAGGAAATTCACCCTGGGGATCACCTCTATGGCTCTGCTCGACAGGGGCACAGGAAAATAATTTTCTTGGGTGGCGAAAGCCAGGGTACCTTTTTGGCTAGGCTTGTATAGGCCCTATGGCCGATAGCCTAGTACCTGCCTATGAACCAAATATCTCTAGGTTTTGTTGTTTATATTTTTGTACTTCTTCAGATGCTTTTTTTTCCAAACAGATCAAGTTTTCTTGATCTGTATACTGTTTTTTCACAAATCTGTTGTATTAATAAACACAATTTTTCATTTGAAGTTTCTTTCAGGTTTTTCTGAGAAGTATTTTTCTTTCCTCTAGTTTCTCTCAATTGTTTTGTACATCTTATGTCTGGAAATTCTGGGCTTTTTGCATAGTAGTAACAATACAAAATTTCTTTATCCTCAATAACCCACTTTATCATCTTTGTGGCACTTCTTTGGCCTATCAGTTTTTGTGATTTTTGTGAACTTACTACTTCCTTCTACAGCAGAGAGAAGCCATCCTCCCCTGGGCCTGGCCTGGTCTGGACTGGCCCCATTGTGGGAATGTTTCAGTATTTTGAGGATTCTACACTGTCATCTTTTCCAGTCCTGGCACCAATGTACCTACCAGGATTGAGCACCTTTTTACCCTGGGTCTTGTGCACCCAGCTCTCTTTTTTAATTTTGACCTACTTCTGTCCATGATGTATGCTATATAACTACAGTCTATATATCAGTGTCGTCTTGGTGAGATTTTGCGAAAACAGGGTCTACCTCGCGAAGGTACTCACCAAGACGTGAGGATGAATTTTGTTTCTGCAATAATATTCTAATATTCTCCTTTACTTGCTGACTTATCTCTCCATTATGACTGTTCTGCTACTTTATGAATATAGATTCTGTAAGACTGGTGTTATTCTTCTTAAGGGTCTACATCAAAAATGCCCTTCTTTCCTTATTTTTTGAATATTCCCCATTCATTGTGTTCCCTTTCCACTTTGAATTATAACTTTCTGCTTGCATTATGTATATAAGCCTTAATTGTGTAGCTGTAAAATATCCCTTCAAATTAGGTAAACCTAAACATCCTTGTTCTGTTGGAAGTATCAACTTATCCCACTTAACCATTGATGTGAAGTTGTTAAATCTCGCCGTTTATTCTCACTGATGGGTTCGGAGCCGATCCTCTGCTCCGACATGGCCGATAGTAAAGCTCAAGGTTTGCCAGTAGCTTGAGATCAAGCTCCTTATCCCACACTGCACTGCTGGAATTACCTCAGATCTAGTTTGCCGTGGCAAGAGAGATCTCAGTGATCCTGTCAGCTTGGACCATTTTTTGCTAAATCGTAAGTTTTAAAAGCTTTCTTCTATTACTTTTGACAGATTATTCTTATTTAGTGTGTGTGTGTTTCTTGTTAAAATAATACAGTTTTAAGTAGGTTAGATTGTAGAGATAGTGCCCCATGTGTTGGCTTAGTTTTTCTTAGTGTTGGGCCCTTTCTTAGCCTTATTTAGTTCTAACAATTTTATACTCGAAGTCTTCGGTCAGCCTCTCTGATATGGCTATAGATCGTCTAGTGCAGAAGCTTCTACAATCACCAGGACTTGCTAAATTGTTGTCGGTCCCGACCATTTCATTGGAGCCGAAGACCATTGAACCAGACTTGACTACTCCTCCTCCGAGCCGTACTGGACCCTCGGAGCTGAAGGAGCCCGAACCGATAGTTGTCGAACCTATGGAACCGAGACCTGCACCAGTGTTATTGGTTCCATCTACTCGGACGTCCTCGGCGCCGACCGATGACGCTAGGAGCCGACACTCTCCTGTTCAGTCTGGGGAGGATAGTCGGACCGATTTGTCGGTGCCGACTCTTCCTCTCAGGGCTTTGACTCGGATGAGCTCGGCTCCTACCTCGGGCTCGGAGCCCATGGTTTTGGTGCAGGAGGATCGGACGGTCCCTCTGGATCCGTCTACCCCTTCTCGTCGGAGCCATGGTGCTTTCGATGCCATGAGGAGAGTCCTGTCTCCTAAGACATCGTTGGCATCAGTACGGGCTTCCTTCTCCCCTCAACCTCCTGTGTCCGCTTCTATGTCTACCAGCCCCCCCTAAGTGTAGAGACCCTGATCCTCAAGTAGCCCCACAGGGGCTCTTCCGAGAACTCCCCAGATCTCCCCACTGAGGAGGTACCCAGGAAGAGACTGTGCTAGAGGAGGCACTTAGACTCCCCACAGGAGTCTTTGACATCCAACACTGACTTGGATGAGTCAGAAGGGTCCCCTTGATCCCACTCTGAGGATATGTCCTTTGCGGAGATATTACAGATCCTTAGTCAGAGGGGCGATTGGCAGTCCAAAACCCCTACTGAGGATGAGTCAGTGCTCTTGAAAGCTTTTGGGTCTCAGCCTTCCACTTCTTGGGTGTCTCCACCTTACGACGAGCTCATGGAGCTGATCTCTCGTAAGGCCTAGGAGTCGCCGGAGGCCATGGAGCCTGTCCCTCGGAAGCCGAATAAGTTCATCTCTGCCCCAGTGGACAAAGCCTTTTTGACCAAAGGAGTGCCTGTTGATGCCATGGTGGTAGATGCAGCCACAAAAAAGGAAGTGTCTGAAACATCCGCATCTGTCCATCCTCTCATGGATAGATATGGGAAACGCATGTTTAGTTCAGCAACTTTTTCTCTGCGATCGCTGAACTACTTAACCCATTTTACGAGACTGCAAAGAGATCTCCTGAAAGAGCTTGGACATGCTCTCCGGGGTACGATAGCTGCAGGGGTTGCCGACAAAGTCAACACACAGCTCGCTACCCTAAACTCGGTTGTGAACTCATCCATGCGTCTCATATCTTATGCAGCTGATGGTTCGAGTAGAGCCGCTAGTTCAGGCATTGCTCTGCGGAGACAAGCCTGGATGCGTCTCTGTTCCTTTGTGGAGCCCTTTAAGTCTTTCTTTATCATCACCCCATTTGATGGCTCATCACTGTTTGGGCCTAAAGTAAAGGAAACTTTAACCAGGTGTGAGCAGCAAGGCAAGACCCTATCTGCCATTGGAGTCTGTTTTTCTACCCCTACTCGGCCCTATCCCAAGGACCCTAGGGGCATGAAAATGTGGTTCCAAAAAGCACAGGGAGCCTTTCAGGACACACGTGGAGAAACCCCTCTAGAGGCAGAGGAGGGGGTTATAATGGAAGAATCCGCCTGTGCGGCAGAGGGGGTCTGCAGCAACAGGGTGACAGAGGCCAGTTCTCTGGTCAGCCCTACCAGCACTCCTGAAAGGAGGCCCGGCTGTCCGGCTCTGGAGGCAGTTGGGGATTGCTTGTCTTTGTACCCAGAAGCCTGGCTAAACATAACATCAGATACATGGGTACAAAGCATCATTTCCAGAGGATAGTTCATACTGTTCTCTTCCCCTCCTACTCCTGTAAACAGAATCCCAGATGTTCCAACCAGTCGCGGGGAACAAGCAATCGTAGAAGTCCAAAAAATGCTAGAAAAAAAGTGTCATCCAACCTGTCCCAGCAGACCAAGTTGGATTCGGAACTTAAGATTCTTTTTGGTACCAAAGAAAACAGGGGACTGGAGACCTATCTTGGACCTCAGCAGACTCAACCAATTTGTAAAGAAAGAGAAGTTCCGAATGGTCACGCTTCAGTCCATTCTTCCCTTCCTAGGGAAAGGCGATTGGATGTGCTCCATAGATCTCAAGGACACGTACTATCACATAAAGATGAACAGATGCTCCAGGGGTCACCTGCGTTTTCAGCTGGGAGCCAATCATTACCAGTTTCGAGCCTTGCCCTTTGGTCTCACTACAGACCCCAGGGTGTTCACCAAATGCATGGCAGTGGTCACAGCTCACCTGAGGCATCTAGGATTCCAGGTGTTTCCATACCTAAACAATTGGCTCCTCACTGCTACCACCAGGCATCAATTGACTCAGGCAACACAATATACTCTGACACTCTGCCATCAATTAGGCATTATTACAATTAACTTCAAAAAGTCTGCCTTATTGCCATCGCAGCATACCATTTTTATAGGAGTAGAGTTAGATACCTCAACCACCACTCTACGTCTTCCAATCGAAAGTCTCACTTCTTCGCCAACACGTCATCTCACTGGTGTCAAAGAACAAAGCTACAGCAGCAGAGGTCTTGAAGGTGCTAGGTTTGATGGTGGCAGCAATCCTGGCTGTTCCACTCGCGAGGATGCATATGCGAATCCTTCAATGGCTCCTTTCCGCTCAGTGGTCTTACCAAAAGTTAACGATGCACCACATGATTCTCATCACAGATTCTTGCAGGAGAGACCTTCGGTGGTGGTTGATGTCTCTTCATGTTACAGTCGGAAGACCCTTTGTCCCCCCCCCCCAGTAGCCGCTGTGACCACGGACGCTTCCCTGATAGGGTTGGGGGGGGGCATTTTCAGGGAAAGACTGCCCAAGGCACATGGACGGATCAAGAGTCACATCTGCATATCAATGTTCTGGAGTTGAGAGCGGTACTTCTGGGGTTGCAGTACTTTCAGGACTCTCTTCCTGTAGGGACAATTGCAATTCAGATGGACAACATGACAGTGGTCTGGTACTTGAACAAACAAGGCGGAACCAAGTCTTACTCCCTTTGTCGAGAGCCCTCAGGGTATGGCAATGGGCTATGTCGTCCCACCGTTTTCTGATAGCAACCCACATCCCGGGGAAATCCAACGCAGGGCAATACTGTTGCCTCACGAGTGGTCTCTCAACCAATGAGTTGCGGATTTGATTTTCTGCAAATGGGGCCAGCCTTGCTGCGACCTCTTTGCCAGTCACATCAGTACCAAATGCAGAAGCTACTTTGCCCTAATAGCATCTCCAGGACATTCCCCGAGAGACGCACTCATACACGGTTGGCCTCCAGGTCTCCTATATGCATTCCCACCTATTCCATTGATACCCAAGGTTTTACAGAAAGCAAAGTCGCTGGGAAGGACAGTTATCCTCATAGCTCCCTACTGGCTTCGACAGATTTGGTTCCCCTTCCTTCACCATCATCTATTGGAGGATCCATGGATCCTGGACCCAGTTCCAGACCTTCTGACACACCCATCAGGGGACCTCCATCCTTCACTGCAGTCTAAAACTAACTGCTTTGCTAATCCACTTCCCCTAATTGCCAGGCTTCATTCGCTCTCAGATGATACAAGACAAATCCTTCTGTCTTCTCTCAAGCCATCCACCAGGAAACTATACCACAGTAAGTGGAACAGGTACTCAATTTGGGCCAATATACAGAAAATTGACCCTTTCCGAGCTCCTCTATCGTCCATTTTAGAATTTTTGACAAAGATTTTTAAAGAAGGAGCAGCAGCTGCCACAATTCGAGTCCAGTTAGCCACCATATCAAATTTCCGCCTTGGATTCGATGGGTTGAATGTTATGGGCCATAAGTTATCTAAGGCCTTTCTTAAAGGTGCTTTTCATATGAGACCTCCTGTCAAAATCCCTTATTCTCCCTGGAATTTGAATTTTATGCTGTCTCAAATAATCCCCTCCCCCCTTCGAACCAGCATCTTCTTGTGATCTCACATATTTGTCCTGGAAGACTATATTTCTAGTAGCCATTACTTCTGCCCGCAGAGTGTCAGAACTTCAAGCATTATCTGTTAGGCCTCCTTACATGATTTTCCATGCTGATAGAGTATCTCTCAGAACAAACCCCTCCTTTTTGCCTAAAGTCTGTTCTGAATCCAATATCAATCAGGTCATTGAGTTGCCAGTCTTTTTTTCCAACCACTCTAACAAATTGGAATACATGCTGCACAAACTTGATGTACACAGACAGCTCAGATTTTATCTTGACAGAACTAAGGATATTAGAAAATCAGATCAACTTTTCGTATCCTTTTCAGAGGCCAGAAATGGTAATCCAGTGGCTAAAACAACCCTATCTAAATGGTTATCAGATTGTATATCCTTTGTTTATGCGAATGCAAGCATGCCATTGAGACACAAACCTAAGGCTCATTGTACAAGAGCCGTTTCTACGTCTTCTGCCTTTCAAACTAAATTGCCCCTTGACAATATTTGTGCTGCAGCCACTTAGTCTAAGCCTCATACCTTTATCACACATTACAAAGTAGATAAGGCTTCCAGGGACAGGTCTCATTTTGGTTCCACGGTACTGAAAAACGTACTTCCATGAGCCACCCAAGACTGAGGGTGCTAGGAACGCTACCCATCAGTGAGAATAAATGGCGAGATTTAATAACTTCACATAAAGAAGTTATGTACTTATAACGTTCCATGTGAGTTGTTTATTTTGCTTTTATTCTCACATCCCTCCCTCCTTTCCCCTCCTGGCTGACAGTTGACTTAGAGGTTGGTACCATCCTGGTTATTCAGTACTTCTTCTTCCCCTTTGGGAAGTGCTTCCTTGTAGGAAAATAAATAAATAAAAGGGTATATATACTCGCAGCAAACAAGATCTGAGGTAATTCCAGCAGTGCATTGTGGGATAAGGGGCTTGGTCTCGAGCTACTGGCAAACCTTGAGCTTTGCTATCGGCCGTGTCGGAGCCGAGGATTGGCTCCGAACCCATCAGTGAGAATAAAGGCAAGATAAACAATTCACATGGAACGTTATGGTAAGTACATAACTTCTTTTTCTCTTTCCTTTCCAGATAAATTCCTTCAAATCTTTATTAATTATTGCCCACAACTTTTTCTATGGTTGATAAGCAAATGTCTGACCTGTGTGTAAAATCAAACCTTAAAAAAAAACTGTAACAGAAACCCAGCCAAGCTGGAGTTTTCACTGTGTGATACCTTAAACCTCCTGTGATGGAGGCCATAGGATATATACAAAGAACCTCTTAAGGACATCTGGTGTTTCAGCTACACAGCTTATGAATGCCCACGACATTTTACTTTTAAGTCTTTTATGAATACATCCAGGACAATAAAGCCAAACCCCACTGGCTGTGGGCATAGATATTTCAGCCATTGTTGACCTCATCAGGACAGCATAAATAGATTAGCTATATTTTAGAAACACAGGTTCTTTAACACAGCTGATACCCATAAACGTTAAGGTGTCTTGTTTGCACCGAGCTGAACTGAGGTGGGCTACCAGCCACAACTCTGAGCTGAGATACCAGACAACTAGAGGCTTCTGAGCTTCCAAAAAATTATATTGCCTGTTTTTTTGCTTATTCATCATATTTATTGCACTTTTTTATTGCCTGCCACCAACTTTAATGCTGTATTTATATACTGTGTACTAATCTGCACTGTTGTACTGAAGTTGCATGCCTTACTACTCAGCCAAGCTCCTTTTGGTCCGGCAGAGTGGTGCTAGCAGCAGAGAGGCCAAAAGAGCGACTGCTAACCTGATAAAAGTGTTTTTTTTCCTGCTACTATCTGGGCGACTGTCCGATCTAGCTAAACTGCAAGTATTTCTGCTTCTTGAACTGTTTTAAACTGTTTAAAGTTGTTTTTGCACCTGCACTTTTAAAGTTTGTCCTGTTTGTTGCATTTACCTGTTGAGGCTACACATTCAAATGCGCTAGCCTGTGTTAAATATTTATTGCATTTTCCTGCTGTTTGTTGCAAAAAAGAAAAAAAAAAAGTTATCCTTGTTTCCCATCTTTCCTGACCTAGAGTAGTCCAAATACAGGCTTTGCTGTATTCTGGACTTTTGGAAAGTTCCTGTGTTGCCATTTCCTTTCTTGGATAGAGGGAGGCTTCTTTGCTCACCAGTGGCAGTGGGGAGCTTGGAGCAGCCTATCTGTCCCTGGAGGAGTGTTCCCAGCACAGGAATCTGGTAGTCTGTTGGCTGTTTTGGGCCAATTTCTAGCTCTTTCAAGTCCACCTGTATAAAACCCGCTGTAGCGCGGCTTTGCATGATTTTGTGCATAGCGCGGCATCGAGCAGCGCCGCTTATTTGGGTTTGAGCCTTGGAACTGATCTAGTTCTCATAATAAACACCCTATTCCTACGCTAAAGCCTAGCACTTGCTCACTAAAGCAATTATATAAGTCAGCACTAAAAAATTAAAAGCACTGCACCCTCACAAACTCCCCTTGAGTAGCTTGTTCCCCATTGGCCCTTTTTTTCAATTATAAAGGAATTCCCAATACTATTCTAGCATGTCCAAAGGTCAGTTGTCAATCTCCTCTCCGATCCAGCTGGTGAACCTGGGAATCTTGAGGCAGTGTTACAACAGCCTCATGTATACAGAAAACCCTCTCCACCTCCCAACAAATTCCAACACATGTGAGAGATGCAACCATATAGCCAATCTGGAGGCTAAGCTCTCTCAACTCAGTACTGGCGTAACCAGTCAGGAGGAGAAGGAAACCACACTCACTGCAATTCCAGTCTCACATAGACCTACCACGACAGCAAACCAAACACATAAACACACAAAAACATACTTGGAGGCTCCAAATAAAAATCTGCCTAAGCAGAAGGAGACCTCCAAAGCAGACACCCAAGCAACCACTACCCCAAAACAAAATACATAGCTCACAAAGCCAGTGTGCCGAACAGTCACAGCCCTTAAGGCTAAACAACACACCTGATACACTTGTAATAGGTGACTATCATCAGGCACACTGACGTCCCGCTCACCAGGCTGAACAAGGAGAAGGTCACGGTGAGCTGCCTATCGGGCGCTAGGATCTGCCACATAACACAAGCACTCAGGTCAGTCCAAGGCAAGTACAAATATGACTCAGTCATTGTCATTGCTGGTGTGAATGACCTGAGACGTACCTCCCTGGACTACATGAAAAGAGACATAGAGGGAGCTCTCTGAGCATGTAGCCCAGGCCGGTATGACCCTGACCTTGAGTAGCATCTTACCCTCACCAAGAATGATGCCACAGTATGTGAAGACAAGATTATCAATTTCAACAATTGGCTTGAGTATTGGTGTCATTCAAAGGGGATCCAATGCCTGTCAGCCTGGGATGACATGCTCGACAAGCCACGATGCTTCGCTAGGGACGGCTTGCACCTGTTACCCCTGGGCTTTCGGATATTGGCAAAGGCTCTTGCTACCCCCATAGTGCCTTTTTTAGGCAAGGCTCAAAAGACAAACCCACCTCCATAGGTATCACAAGGGATAAGAAACTAAGAGTAATGCTACTCAACGCCAGAAATCTAAACCTCAAGATGCACTTTTCGAAACTCTCCTTAGCATGGAGAACATCGATATCTGTGCAGTAACAGAAACCTGGTTCAAGGCTCTCAAGAGCACCCCAGCACTATCAGGTTATACCTCATACCATGCTTTTCGGCCCCAAAACTTGGACCGAACCACAAAAGGAGGGGGAGTATCAATATTCGTCAAAGATACCCACACCTCCAGGTTGGTAGCACAGCACGAAGCATCAGAGACTATCCATGTGCAACTAACAGTGGGTAAAACTGCCTTCCAGTTTATAGCCTGCTACAGACCACCCTCCCAAACCCAGGAACCCCACTCGGCCTTCCTGAGAACACTGGAAAATATGAAGGTCTCTCCAAACACCATTATATTGGGTGACTTCAACTACCCAACCATAGACTGGGAGCATTACTCTAGCTCCAACACCCTAGCCCAAAGGTTCCTAGAATTTATAAACTCAAATGCTATGGAACAACTTGTTACCACTCCCACAAGAGGGGAAAACATACTGGACCTGATCATCACCAACATGGGGACTCTATGCTCCAGACCAGAAGTGTATCCCTCACTGGTAAGATCAGACCATAAACTAATCTCACTGGATATTCACATCCCGACCCCACCCCATGCCCAGAAAACCACAGTGAAAAACTTCTCTAAAGCAAATTTCACACTCCTCAAAACCGAGGTGGAATCCTTCAAAGCCCCGGCCTGTGGATATCTGGCGCAGACCACAAAATCCTTTATAAACGCATTCTATGAACACCTTCAGGAATGCTTGGATCATGCAATCCCAAATAAAACCAAGACCCAATCCTCCAAAGGCAGACGTCCTGTCTGGTGGACCCCAGCCATAAACAAACTATACAATAGAAGGAGGAAGCTACTACATGACAGAGCAAAATCCCAAAAAGGGAAGGCATCTCTGATAAGTATTAGCAAAAAATTACGGGCACTCATAAAATCGTCTAAGGCCAGCTTCGAGAGAAAAATTGCACAGGACACTAAGGATAATCACAAGGCTTTCTTTAGTTATGTTAGGAACCTGGGTGGGAATTCCCAGATACGCTCAGAATTAGTCCAAAATGACAAAAAATACACCGAACCCACAGACATTGCCAACATCGTAGCTGACAGGTTCAGCGCAAACTCCCCCCCCCCCACCAAAAGGGCTAATATCTATCTCAGCAGAGTGCTGCCCCCCTGACATCTCGGATGCTCAGGTAAGAGCTGCCCTCTCCAAAGCAAGAAACACAGCATCAATGGGACCAGACGGTGTCCCAGGCTGCGTCCTACATTAACTCCAAGAAGAGCTAAACCCAAACCTAAAACTACTGTTCAATCTCAGCCTTACTACAGGATATGTAGCCAAAGAGTGGCGTACAGCAACAGTGGTCCCTCTCCACAAAGGTGGTGCCTCAACGGATCCTGGAAACTATCGCCCCATAAGTCTCACTAGCTTGGTTTGCAAAGCTATGGAAAGGATCATCATGGACCTTATAAATAAAGATATTGGGGACCTACAGACACTGGATCCTACCCAGTTTGGCTTTGTTAAGGGCAGATCCTGCCTCTTAAACCTGGTCGATTTCTTTGAAACAGTCACCAAGGCCATTGACGAGGGGAAGGTGGTCCACACAGCCTACCTGGACCTCACAAAAGCCTTTGATACAATATCCCACTCGGGCATTATAGATAAGCTCACCAGCTTAAATATAAACCCCTATGTCACTAGATGGGTTGCAAACTGGCTCAAGGACAGAACCCACATGGTTAGAATAGCTAGAGCCATGTCAGACTCCAAACCAATTACAAGTGGCGTCCCACAAGGCTCAGTCTTGGGACTTCTCTTGTTCGGTATATATTTCTCGGAGGTGCAGGCCAACATGGAAGAATTGTGGCTGACCAAGTTCGCAGATGACTGCAAACTGGGCGCCATAATAGACTCTCCAGCCGACACAAGCATCCTCCAAAAGGGCCTCATAGAAACAGACAACTGGTCCCAGAGCCATGGCCTCAAGCTAAACGCCAAAAAGTGTATAGTCATCCCCTTTGGCAAAAACAAAGTGCCCACAAATTACCACATAGGTGGTAATCCATTAAGTACAGAAGAAGTAATTAGGGACCTGGGGACCCAAGTTGATAGCAATCTCTCATTTGACAACCACGTGGCCAAAGTGGTTAGAAAAACATTTTATATAGCCCACCTAATCATGAAGGGATTCACATCTAGATCAGGGGAGGTCACCGTGCCTCTTTACTCATCCCTCATCAGGCCCATAATTGAGTACAATGCCCCTTTTAGGATGTACCTTACCAGACACCTGCAGCAACTGGAAAGACCCCAAAAGTACCTCATCAAGAGGATCAAGGGGCTCAAACAGATGCTGTATGCTGCCCGGTTAAAGAAACTCCAGCTCTACTCAGTGGCATACCGCCTGCTCAGAGACGATCTGTGCCTGACTTATAAAGCCATGTCCAACCCGGAATTAATGGGACAGATTCATAACCCAGAGGCTCCCTTCACTCTGGAATAAAGTCCCAGTCCAGGTTAGGCAGAGTCCCTCATTGACTCTTTTCAAGAGGAATCTTGTTGAGTGGATGGGAGATCGTAGGTTTACCCCGGGTATCACTTCTGTGTCACTGTTAGACAGAGGCACAGTATACTCACCTCGAAAAAGGGCATAGCAAAATTAATTTAAAATGGGTGGCGAAAGCCATACACACTCTGGCTAGGCTTATAAATGCCCTAGGGCAGATAGCCTAGTATGAACCTATGAACCTATGAACTATGTTTGTTAAATCTAATTATATTGCTATTTTCACTGTTCACTAAGCTGTTTTTGCTATTTTCGCTGTTAAGTATTTGATGGTGTTTTTCACTGTTGCAAAGCAATCTATTTTGCTTGTTCTGGTTTTCCTGCCAAACAGTGTTATAATTGATTTGTTAGCTGTTTAAAACATTCTTTAGAGTCTCCATGATTTTCTGCTGGAGTAAACATTTTTTAGTGTCTCACTGCTATTTTTCTGCTGTGTTAAACATTCTGTAGTGGTTCCCACCGAAACTAGGTAGCTGTAGCATAGTCCAGGTACAGGTTTAATGTATCTGGGTCTGTTTGTAGTGGCTGTTTGTTCTGAGAACATTTTCCAGACCATCCTGGATTGGAAGGGGCCTTTCTGCATTCTGATGAGAGGATTGTGCTGATTGGAACCTGTCTGGTTAAGGGTGATTGGTCTAGGGATTGGAATAAGCATCCTCACTGGTTCTTTTGAACCTTTTTAAAGTTTTTTTTTCCCCAAGTTTTTAGCTTTTGGTATTTAAGCCCTGCATTTGAGCAAGTCTTTTGCTTGTTTCTATTTAGCTTACTGAGGTGGGCTACAAGCCACAACTCTATCCTGAAATACCAGATGACTAGGGGCTTCTGAGCTTCCCAAAAACATAAGTTGCCTGTTTATTAATTTTTGTATTTTATTTGCATTTTGTTTATTCTGGAAAGTCCACTGGGTCATAGAGAACCCATTTTCAGTGGCGGCCCAGGGAGAAAAGCTCCACAGTACATCACACTTTATTTTATTTATTTTGTTTAACATTTGATGTGAAATTGTTCAATCTCGCCGTTTTTTCTTACACACGAGTTCGGAGCCGATCCTCGGCTCCGAGTCGGCCGCATCACAAGCTCTGCATCTAAGAGAAGCTCGAGGCACAGTCTATATCCCATGATCCTCCCCTGCTATGCCTCAGATCTAGTTTGCCGCTGCAACAGATCGCGTCGAGGAGAGCTCGGGCCAGTAAAAGCTTTTTGTATTTTCACTATATTTTGAGATTTAGTGTTATTTAAAGCTAGTTATCTTAGTTAATAATTAAAAATAGTTGTCTGTTCCTCGGAAGCTTCACCAGATGCCCCCTCTGATGAAGTCCCGAGGAAGAAATTGTGCAAGAGGAGGCACATTGATTCCCCACAGGAATCATTGACATCGGACACCGATTTGGATGAGTCAGAGTGGTCCCCACGGTCCCCCTCTGAGGATGTATTATTTGCTGACATCCTGGAGATCTTGAAGCAGAGGGGTTATTGGCAGACTCTCGCCCCTACTGAGGACGAATCAGTGTTGCTGAAGGCGTTTGGGGCTCAACCTTCTACCTCCTGGGTGACCCCGCCCTTCGATGAGTTAATGGACCTAATAGCTCGAAAGGCGTGGGAGACTCCAGATTCAGTGGAACCAGTCCCTCAGAGGCCGAATAAATATATCACTGCCCCCCAGGACAAGACTTGTCTTACTAAAGGAGTCCCAGTTGATGCTATGGTGGTAGCGGCAGCCACGAAGAAGGAAATGTCCGAGGCATCTTCCTCTGTCCATCCTCCTAACAAGGATTCTAGGACTATGGACAGGTATGGGAAGCGCGTTTTCAGTTCAGCGACTTTTTCCATGCGTTTGTTGAACTACCTTACGCACTTTACATGACTTCAGAGAGATCTCCTTAAGGAGCTGGGAGATACTTTCCAGGGTAACACAGATGCAGCTGTCTCGAAAAGGTAACAGCACAGCTTAACACCCTCACTTTGATAGTAAACTCGTCCATGAGGCTCATTTCGTATGCGGCCGAAGGTTCGAGTAGGGCTGCAGCTTCAGCGATCGCTCTGCGGAGACAATCCTGGATGCGCCTGTGCTCCTTTGTGGAAGCCTTCAAGTCTTCCTTTACCAGTGCCCCTTTTGATGGTGCCACCCTGTTTGGACCCAAAGTAAAGGAGACTCTCACTCGGTGTGAGCAAGAAGGTAAGACCCTGTCTGCCTTAAGGGTCCATTTTTCCGCCCCGACCAGACCGTACCCCAAAGGGCAAAGAGGTGGAAAAATGTGGTTCCGAAAGACTCAGGGATCTTTCCAGTCCACACAGAGTGATGCCCCCTCCAGAGGCAGAGGAGGGGGAGAAATGGAAGACACCGCCCAGGCTGCAGAGGGGGTCCGCAGAACCAGGGCGACAGGGATAGCGTCCCTGGGAAACCCTTCCAGCACTCCTGAGTGGAGGCCCGACTGTCCTGCTCTGGAGGCAGTCGGGGGTCGTTTGGCTTTATACCCAGAGGCCTGACTAAATTTCACTTCAGATTCTTAGGTAAAAAGCATAATAATCAGAGGATACAACATCCCATTTATAAGCATTCCCCCTGATCAAAAGAGATTTCCAGATGGTTCCACCCAATCTGCGAGATCAAGCAGCCATAGAAATAAGAAAGCTGCTCGAAAAAGAGTCATCCAACCAGTCCCGGTGGACTGGATAGGATCCGGAACTTACTCGAGGTTCTTTTTAGTTCCAAAGAAAACAGGGGACTGGAGGCCAATATTGGACCTCAGCAAACTCAACACCTTCGTAAGGAAAGAAAAATTCCAGATGATCACGCTACAATCGATCCTTCCCTTTCTGCAGAAGGGCGATTGGATGTGCTCTATAGATCTCAGGGATGCGTACTGCCACATCAAAATGGCCAGAGCATCCAGAGATCACCTGCGCTTCCAGCTGGGAGCCAGTCATTTCCCATTTCGAGCTCTGCCCTTTGGTCTCACCTCAGCCCCCAGGGTGTTCACCAAATGCATGGCAGTAGTGGTGTCTCACCTGAGGCAGCTAGGATTCCGGGTGTTTCCGTATCTGGATGACTGGCTCCTCACCACCACCACCAAGCATCGTCTTGTACAAGCCAGGGACTACACAATCAACCTTTGTTCCCGTTTAGGAATCTCAGTCAACTTCAAAAAATCTGCCTTATCGCCCTCACAGCATGTCTCATTCATAGGGGTGGAGTTAGATACTACTACAGCTCTGATCAAGCTTCCCCAGATGAGTGTCAGCCCTCAGGGATCAGGTCACTATTCTTCTTCGGAACAAGAAAGTTTCTGCTGCGCAAGTGCTGAAAGCCCTGGGCATGATGGCAGCTTCCTCTTGGCGGGATGCACATGAGGATCCTCCAGTGGCTGCTCTTCGCACAGTGGTCGTTCCAACAACTTCCTTTGTCACACGACATCTTGATCACAGAATCTTGCAAACGGGATCTTCAGTGGTGATTGAACAGCCAAGATCTAACGATAGGTCGCCCATTTGTACTACCCAGCCCTACAGCCACAGTAACCATGGACACTTCCCTGATGGGGTGGGGGGGACTTTTTCAGGGGAGAACGGTCCAAGGAGAGTGGTCCAAGATGGAGTACAATCTGCACATCAATGTCCTGGAGTTGAGAGCAGTGTTTCTAGCCTTGCAACACTTTCACAAATCCCTACCTCTAGGAACAGTGGCAGTTCAGACGGACAATATGTCAGTGGTCTGGTACATAAACAAATAGGGTGGAACCAGGTCTTACCCATTATGCAGAGAGGCCCTGAGAATTTGGCAATGGGCTGCATCCACAGGTCGCTTTTTGATAGCAACGCACATCCTGGGGTCATCCAACGTCATCGCTGACAAGTTGAGCAGAGCCATCCTGTTGCCACATGAGTGGTCCCTCAAAAATCAAGTGGCGGAGAGGATTTTCCGCAGATGGGGCCAGCCTTGCTGCGATCTGTTTGCATCCCCCTTAAATGCCAAATGCAGAAGCTACTTTGCCCTACTTCCCCTCCGGAGGGGGTGCCCCCAGGGACGCACTGGTGCACAATTGGCCCCCGTGTCTCCTATATGCATTTCCTCCTGTTCTGTTGATACCCAAATTCCTACAGAAAGCCAGGAGTCTGGAAAGGACGATCATTCTAATAGCACCATTCTGGCCTCGACAGATCTGGTTTCCCTTTCTTCTAACCCACCAGATGGAGAAACTGTGGATTCTGGACCCAATGCCAAACCTATTGACTCACTCGTCGGGAGTTCCTCTCCCATCTCTTCAGTCCCTCAAACTGACAGCTTGGCTGCTCCGCTTCCCAATTTAGCCAGGTCAGATGTTTTGTCCCCAGCAGTACAGCACATTCTAGTTTCTTCCCACAAAGCTTCCACCGGGAAACTATACAGGAGCAAATGGAAACGTTTTGCGTGTTGGGCATGAGGGCAAGTTATAGATCCCTTGGTGGCCCCGATACACAAAAGCTTGGAATTTTTATCTATACTCTTTCAAGAAGGGGCCTCTACATCCACGATAAGAGTACAGTTAGCTGCCATATCTAGCTTTCATGTAGGTGAAGGGGGCTCTACAGTTATGTCCCACAGACTTTTCTAGAGCTTTCATGAAGGGTACCTTTCACCTCCATCCACCCATTCGGGATCCGTTTTTTCCATGGAACTTGAATTTGATGTTATCCCAACTTATGTTACCACCCTTTGAACCAGCTTCAACATGTCCACTTAAGTATTTGTCTTGGATGACTCTTTTTCTTATTGCTGTCACTTCAGCTCGTAGAATATCAGAGCTACAGGCCTTGTCCGTTAGGCCACCATACATGGTTTTCCATCCAGACAGAGTCTCCTTGCGTACTAATCCATCATTCCTCCCGAAGGTATGTTCTGTGCTTAATATCAGTCAATCTATAGAGCTTCCCACCTTCTTCAAAAACCATTCGGACAAGTTGGAATACATGCTGCACAAATTTGATGTACATAGGCAGCTGAGATTTTATCTGGAAAGAACAAAGGATTGCAGGAAATCGGATCAACTGTTTGCCTCATTCGCAGATAGTAAGAAGGGCATGGCAGTAACAAAATGCACGTTATCCAAATGGCTTTCGGACTGCATACATTTTGTCTATTCAGCTTCAAAACAACCACTTCCGTTCAAGCCTAAGGCTTATTCCACTAGGGCCATTTCTACTTCTCTAGCCCATGCCGCTCGTCTACCATTGGATACTATTTGTGTGGCGGCGACGTGGGCTAAGCCTTATACGTTTGTTACTCACTACAAAGTGGACAGGACCTCCAAGGACAGGGCATCCTTTGGTTCCACTGTTCTCAGGAACGTTCTTCCGTGAGTCACCCAGGGTAATGGAGCTAAGGACGCTACCCATGTGTAAGAACAAACGGTGAGATCGAACAATTTCACATAAAGAAGTTTTGTTCTTACCATAATGTTCCATGTGAATTGTTCATCTCGCCTTTATTCTTACATCCCCTCCGTCCTTCCCCCACCGCGTTCTGGAAGAACTGGTACGACTAGTGTCTGGTTGGTCTTCTCGGGGTTATCTACACTACCTAGTAATTGGTAGGTGACACATTAGGTATACACCTATCTGTATTTAGTTCATATGTTTCAGGTTCAAGTGTGTGATTGCGTGAGCGTTAGACGCAGTGGTTAGTAGTGCATTCTGGATTCTTGCAAACTAGATCTGAGGGAATAGCAGAGGAGGATCATGGGATATAGACTGTGCTTCAAGCTTCTCTTAGATGCAGAGCTTGTGATGCGGCCGACTCGGAGCCGAGGATCGGCTCCGAACCCGTGTGCAAGAACAAAGGCAAGTTGAACAATTCACATGGAACGTTATAGTAAGAACATAACTTCTTTTTAACCAGGAAAGTCTGACTTGAAATGAGCCAGTTTTCAGCGGAGGCCCAGGGGGAAACCTTCCAGACTCATATCTTTGTAACATGGGAGGAAACCCACATGAACGCGGTGAGGACAATGTAGACTCCAGACATATGACACCCCAGCCGAAAATCGAACCAGAGAACCTCTTGCTGTGAGGCAACATTGCTAACCACTGCAATTTAATTTAGCAAATTAAATTACAAAAAATTACAAAAATTTGAATTACAAGAAAAATATGTACAAATACAGAGTAAAAACCATAAGAGAAATGTAGAGTAGTATAATCTGAGCAATCAGTCAGTATAAGTAAAGGTTTACATTGTGTAACTTCTGTATAATCTCAATCTACAGTAGTATTTTCTCACCACATAAAGTAAGGCTGATAACAGATATGGCACTGTACATATTCTAGGGAGGTTTGGTGCATGTACACTTCCGGCTTGAGGATAGGTGGTTGTGAAGGGATGTTTTGAAAGAGATAGGATTTTGAGTTGCTCTTATTGATAGAGGTAGAGCATTCCAGTGTTTGGCTGTTGAGCAAGAATAAAGAAGCTGGCCAGGTGGGAGGTTAGGTTTGTGAACCTGCAAGAGCTTCTGACCCCCCCCCCTGATCTAAGGAGCATGTTTGGGTGGTAGTTGCTAAATATGTAGAACCCAGGGCAGGACAATCTAGGGTTTTAAACGGCATTTTGTGAGCTATGGTTAGTTGCAAATAGGAGAGAGAGTTTGGTAGCTCTAGCCATTTCAGCGACTTAAGATCAGTGCAGTGATGGGTGGAGTATTTAGAATTACTTCCCAATTTGGCAGTTTTAATGTAGTGTGCCTCAAGTTTTTAATTAGAAGAGCTTTGGATGTTGGTGAGTAGAGGGGCATCATACAGGAGGGAAGAGTAATAGGTAAGTTGTGGCTAGGGTTAGTTTTGTGGATGGGCTTAGGTAGTGATTATGTCTATAGAGGATTCCAAGTTTATGATGTGTTTTGTGAATGTTGTGTTGCATGTCTAGGTCAAATTTCATGTGTTCGTCGATGGTGACTCCAAAGAGCTTTTTGTGGTTAACAATTTCAATTATAGTTTTACTGTGAGAGAAGATTGTAAACTCTGTTTTAAGTCAGTTGTTTTCTTAGGGGTGAGTAATATGAGATTGTTTGTTTTTTTTTTTTTTTTTTTTCAGGTTCAGGGCTAGGTAGTTGTAGTGCAGCCAGGATATAGTGGAGGAGAAGGCCTTTTGAGTGGGTCTATATTACATAGTTAAAGTTTAATAACTTCAAACACGGAATGTTCGAACCATCCTGTTTGAAGTTAAAAAAACTTCGACTATGGATAAAAAACAAAAAGAAAAGTAAACAAAATAAACTGTTGTAAGCAGGGGGGGACAAGCCCTCCTGCACCCCCCACCCCCTGCTACTTAAATATACCAACTCCGAGATCACACCACATTGAACAAAACGGAAACCTCCCCTTACGGAGATTTCTGTTGGAAAGCTCAAACTTTTGCAAATTCGAAATTATGGTCTCGTCCATATGAGGTTCAAACTTGCAGAAGTTTGACTATCTGATAGGAACCCTTTTGAGTTAGTTGTAGAAAAGAGATGGAGTTGGCAGAGCAGACAATAGTAGAGTCTGCTTATTGAATAACAGATCCTTGAGACAGAGATGAGTGGAAATGGTTTATGAATATGCTAAATAAGAGTGGTCCAAGTATAGCCTTGTGGAACTCCAATAGTGGTGCTGAGAAATGGCGAGATGGAGTTTTGACATCTGACTGCCTGTTGTCTTTCAGTTAAGTAATTAAAGAACAAGTTTAGTGGGGAAGGAAAGACCAGTCTTAGAAAGTTGGGTGATAAGTTAAGAATGAGAAACAGTGTCAAAAGCTTTTGATAGGTCAAAGAAGAGGGTGGAGACACTTTTGCCAGGGTCGCGGCTCTGTTGACTGTATCCATGCAGGAAAGATAGGCAGTTGTAGTACTATGGCCAGGTCTGAAGCTATGTTGTGAAGGTGCAAGTATTTGGTTGTCAAAAAAATAGCGAAGGAATTGAATATTGATGCACTTTTCTAAGATTTTGGAAACAGGAGAAAGAATTGCAGTGGGTCGTAAGTTAGTGATATCGGTGGTATTGCCATCTTTATGGATAGGGAGAATTAAAACATTTTTTCCAGGTTTTGAGTACGTAGGACTCAAGGATGGATCTATTGAGAAGTATGCAACTGGGTAAGTGATTCTGTCAGCAGCAATTTTTAGGTATTCTGAGGGTATGTTATCAGGGACCTTAGATCATGGTTTTAGCTTTAGTAGTAGTCTTTTTATAGTGAAGAAAGAGATGGGCTTTAGAGTAAAAGTGGAAGCTGAGTAGGTATTAGGATTTTGCAAATGTTGGGTGTGAATAGGGGAGGGGGACTAAGTGGGTGATTTAGATGGCAATGTGTAACTACTGGAGTAGTTTGATAGGGAGAATTTTGCTGTAATGTCTGCTATGGAGTTGATAAAAAAAAAAGAATTAAAGAGAGGCTGTTTCTTCAGAAGATTTGTCAGGGTGAGGGCAGGAGTTTTTTTTTTTTTTGGCCTGGATTAAGTTGTGAAGTAACAGAATTCCAGAATTTCTTTGGGTTCTGTTTGTGGTTAGACTGCAGTTTTAGGTAATGTTCCTTTTTATCTTTGTTGACTAGCTTTTTTACCTGGTTACAGAGTTGTTTGAATTTTAATAGGTCTGGGGTGTTTCAGTGTGCTTGTCATAACTTCCACATTTTGACTCTGACATGCATGAGAAGTCTAGTAGGCTTGGATAGCAAAGGGGCATGGTTATTTTTGATCCTCTGTATACGTAGAGGTGTGAGGCTATTTAGTGTACTCATAAAGGTGGTATTGAAGTAATCAACAACTTCGTCAAGAGGGAGGGCTTTTAGTGGATGCCAATCTTGTTTGTTTGTACTGATGTTGACTTTGACTGGAGGGGGAAACATGGGTTATAAAGGCCAGGAGATGGTCGTTGAGGGTGTTTGGGAGTGTTCCTGCTGAAGATATTTTGTTGGGGTTAGTGACCAAAATCCAATCTAAAATGGATCCATTGCCATTGCCTTTGTTAGGTCTGGTGGGGGAATCAATGAACTGGATGAAATTGAAAAGATTAATGTTTGAGGATGAGTGTTTAGAGTTGAGTTCTAGCCAACTGATATTTACATCACCTAATATGATGGTTTCATTTTTAATATTGGAAGAAGTCCATGCTATTATATCTTCCAATGTGGGTATGTTATTGCCAGGGGGTATGTAGACAGCTGTGATGCAAAGTTTTTTGCTGTTATTCATGTTTAAGAAATTTATAAGTATTTCTGCATTAGAGAACAGTGGTATGGAGTTAGTATGTAAGGGTCTGTATGAGATGAACAAAAGTTTATCTTAGCGAACGCTCACATGAGCGAAAATCCAAGAACTCTAAACTGCAATTGTGGGGGGCTACACCCCCCCACTCCCCGCTAAATATATATTCCAACTCCGAGATCGCACTACAGTGAGGAAAGGGCAAATATTCCCATCTTCACTGTACCGCAATCTCACAGTTGGGGTTTCGAGTTCCACAATCTTCGCTCATGTGAGCATTCGCTAAGATGAACTTTCGTTTATCTAATATAGAATCGTATATAAGGAACTAAATTGTAGGTGTTAGTAAACAGAAGGGAAACATCCCGTCCTTTTTTTATGGGCCTTGTTTGGTCTTACAGTTTGAAAGCCTGGGGAGGGGGGGATTCAATGTCCTTAATGTGGGGTTTTAGCCAGGTCTCAGTGGTGGCTATGCGTGAAAGTCTGAGATTTTATTACAGTACTTCAGAGATTTATGGTTACTAAATATAATGACTTTTGGGAATCTCTGTTGATGGGTGTGCCAGGATGGTTGAGTGTAGTGGGTCCTAGATTGGGGTGTATTTCACCGCATAAAGGTATGGTGTTGAGCTTGAAGGCGTGACATGATAGCTTTTGGTTAGTGTTAATTTTGGTGTGATGTATTGTAGGCTATGCAGTTTATAGAATGATAGGATTTGCTTATTTATACTATTTACTGCACTTTTTTTATTGTCTGCTGCGTACTTTAATACTATATTTATATACTATGTACTAATCTGCACCGTTGTACTGTAACTGTCTGCTTTACTGTGCCTGTTAAATCAAATTTTGTCATTTTCGCTGTTTACTAATTCTTTTCACTGTTTACTAATCTCTTTTTGCTATTTTCACTGTTTAGGTATTTGCTTGTGTTTTTCACTGTTGCAAAGAAATCTGCTATGCTTGTTCTGGTTTTCCTGCCAAGCAGTGTTACAATAACTAATTTGTTAGCCGTTTAAAACTTTCTTTGGAGTCTTCTTGCTGATTTTCTGCTGTTTAAACATTTTTTTAGTGTCTCACTGCTATTTTTCTGTTAAACATTGTGTAGCGGTTCCCACTGAAACTAGGGTAGCTTGTAGCTGTAGCAGAGTCCAGATACAGGCTTGCTGCATCTGGGTCTGTTTGTAGTGGCTATTTGTTCTGAGTACATTTTCCAGGCCATCTTGGATTGGAAGGCACATTTTTGCACTCTAATGAGAGGATTGTGCTGATTGGAACCTGTCTGGTCAAGGTTTGTTGGTCTAGTGCTAGGAATAAGCATCCTCATTGGTCCTTTTGAACATTTTTATTTTTTTTCAAGTTTTTAGTTTCTGGTATTTAAGCTCTGCATGTGAGCACAATTGTGTGCCATATCCAAACAGATTAATTCAACAGTTTTTCCCTTAGTTAAAGCTGTAGCACATTAGTGTAGCCCTCATCCTTAGTACTTTCCCAGTCAAAGAAATACTGCTAGTGAACTGAAACCTATTAAATTACCAACAAAAAAACCTGGGCAGAAATATCCATCCACTGAGCTCCTCCTTGATCAATCCTGAAAAGCCCCCCCCCCCCTTGACAACAGTCTTTAACCTAGCATTATGGACAGTTGGACTACCCTTGTTTCTCCTGCCAGCCTTGTTGACTTGGGACTCTTGAGGCAGTGTAGCAATTGCCTCATGTACACCGACAACTCTGTACTAAGAACTCACCCTGCTACAGAGCGTGAGTGATGTATCTACACTAAGAATCTTGAATCCATGCTCTTTCACACTCAAAAGTAACATGGAAGAGGTTGTCAACCCACCCACCACTACCCACGCCTATAGTCGCACTACTCGTACACATAGTACGCATCCAACACAAAAATCAGCATATGCAGAGGTTCTTTCAAAAAACCTACTGAGACACCAGGGATCTGCAAAACAAGACTGCTACAACTAACACATTTCCCACAGCACCGACTGAAAAAATATATTGAGCTCTTCTTACTGCTTCTTACTGCTTGCTCTTGCTGTGGGATTTGAAGTCTTCTTAAGACACTCAGTCTTGCTGGCTGGATTCTGCTAAAATTCAAAGTCTGGTTATATTTGCATTCACAGTCTGTCGCATACAGAAACTTGCAGAATATACAGTGATGAGAGAATATACTTTGCAGCACCTGTCTTTAAGAGCAGTAACCAATAACTTTTATAATAAACCAAACTAGACAAATGTTGCAGCTTAAAAGTACTGTTCCAACTTTACTTCTCATATAGTACAGATGATGTGAGAGATATACCATTTACCTCAGGACTTGTGTCCTTACCATACCTCTAACATAACTAGATTTAATACAGACTTTTTATACATATTTTAGTTAAACACACACCCTCTTGGTTTTGGAAAGATACTGCCTTGATGACGCAAATGCTAACACATCTGTTCTTGTGCAAATGCTGATAAGTAAACTGTCTTCAAGGAAACGCCTTGTGGATTAGAAAAGCACATTTTTAAACTTTCTTAGAAAAGCATGTCCTGTTGTCCAGTGAAAGCAGATTACATTCTTGTCATGTCTGTAAGAAGTTCAGCTTTCTTGATGTGTGTGTGTGTAATACACTCATGCAAGTTCCTTATTTTTTTAAGCCACAGTCATTTAGTATGGTTGCTGATCACATATTACTAAACTCTGTTTCTGTATTTAAGCAAGCTTTTTCTTTCAGCATTTTTGCAACATAATTAATTTCAGCCTCATATTCATAATATCTAACAATTCCCTCTGTTTTTAAACATACTCAAAACATTTTATACTGATATGTATTTTTTATCACATTATATAGTCTTTTGATACAACAAATCAAAATGCAATTTTACATAGTTAATACAGTGATATTAAAGTATTACTAACAAACTGAATGTATTTAACAACTTTTTCTTTTGCAGACCATTCTGTGAAAATATTTTATCAGTTATGAGCTGTGTCTGCTTTAGTTTAACTTGATTAATTTATTCTTTTGCAATTACAGAATTTAATTTATGACTTAGAACTGTTTCATTAACTCTTTGCAACTTGTTGAATTAACTATAAGAGACAAGAACCATGTGCTACTGCAAGCATTTATACACTACTGAAAATATACAGTTTCAATGTCATTTTAACCATAACATTATGATCATGTCTTTGAACTGCTCATTAACATCTTGGTTGACAGTGAAGTGAACATAAAGTACTGAACTGGGCTTAGATAATAAATATTTGAAAGCAATTATTTTACTGGGGTAAAACCAGTGATATTACAACTTGACAAATTACTTTTAAACATATTACAATGTATTCTGTACAGTATGTATTTACACAGACTGTTTGCTATTCATGCATTTCAATCTAGCAGCTATCCTGAACCCAATTTTTTTAAAACCTGTTTTTTCACACATATTCATTGCTAGACATTAATTTAATTTGTACTGAATTCTTCTGTATTTGTACATACAAAGACTATAAAGTAAATTTAGTCTAATCTTACAAATTTAATAGCATTAATATTAAGCAAAATCTTGGAAAATGTTTGTCTCTTTAGAAATATCTAGTGGAATTGACACCAAATCCATATGTCCTGTTATTTTCTTTTTTATACCAACATTGTTTTGTCAAAAGCATATTAAAAATAGTGACCATTCTTGCTCAATTTATACATATCTTTACTTTCTCTTGTATATCTTTAATCGATTTTAAGCCATCTCTTGTTTTTTAAACCAGCTCTTGTATAACTTTACAGTTTAACAGGTTGTAAATACAATTTAATACTAAAATATCTTATTCTGTCAGGTTCAATCTGTTTACCAATATTTCTAATGCACTAATACCTGTTTTTCCCTCCCCCTGAAACAGTATTGTTAAGAAGGAACGATATATTATTTCTGCTCTGTAGCTTTATTTCAGACCCTTTTGCAACACATACTGCTCACACAGTCAGTGTAAAACTGATAAAGTACCCCTCCCCCTGCAGAACTGCAGTATTGTATATTTGCTTTATAATATATGTCAGCCCAACACTTTGGTTATACATTTGCTTTATTAGGTTATTAAACTGTAGACCTTTGTCTGATATGATCATCTTTTCTGTTGCCTTTGCTGTCTATTTCTACTAGTAGTAGTTATTTGTACCCTCCTGTATACTTTATTTGAACTGTATGCATACTATAACCCATCTGCTGGCTATACTTGATGTAACTAAGTTTTTTTTTTTTTTTTTTAATCAGGGACATATATGCACAATTGTGATGTTTTATTATAATTACCAAATAGTGTTGCATGTGAACATTTTAACAATTATGTTTTAAATAATAAGTTTTTAGAAAAACTCAAGCCACTTGTCTAGCAGTCTTGTTTCTTATCTTATCTTTTCAACATTTCCTGTAACTATTCATCCAGTTTAGGAAGGTCTGAGCTCACATTTCAATTAACCCTTTTTAGCATTTTTCCTTTAATCATATATATTTTTTAACTTTTGATTTCAGTATTTTTTATTTATTTATTTAACTGTTCTGACATTTATTTTACAAAGACTGTTTGACTAATACCATCTGTGATTTTATTTCTTTTAAAAATTCAGAACTTTAACTGTTTGTTGTGGTGTTACTATACAATTATATAAAAAAAAATGTAAAAAAATAGATATTAGCTTAACAAACACATTTATATATTTACATTATTTATATTTGCTGTTGTCTGCCTTGTTATTCTTGTGTATTATATAAAAAGAAAATGCATGCATGTCAGTCTTGTGACTTTAAATCATTACTCTTATTAACTATTTTTATTTAATTTTTTATATACAAGAACTGTTTTGTTTACCTTTTGACTATGCTATGAGAATGCCAGTTATATGCTCTACTTTACTGTAATACTGATAAATATATTGCTTTAACTGAATGGAGTTTTAAACATTTGAGAATGATTTGTATTTCACCATCCTACCATGTAAGCTTAACCATTTTCAAAACACAAACATGTTATAAAATATATTTCTTTTGTACAGATCACCTGTAGTTTCCTACTCTTTCCCAATGTATGAAGGAAGTCAGTCTCTGTCAGTTCAGCTAATCTATTTTCTTCATCTTGTAACTGTTGTTTAAGAGTCTCCTGTAATATTGCATGGTCTTTCTGACATTTTTTAGTAAGCTGTTCTGTTGAATTTGAAACTCCTATGCACTTTTGAAAAGATGTATGTATAACTTGTCTAAACTTCCTGAACTCATTGTGTCTGTCTTTTAGAAGTTTACTACATTCCTTAGTAACAAAATGTACTAGGGGTTCTATCAGTAACTGATTTGACTCACATGTGGTGACAGGACATAACTGTTCAACATCTGAATATAATGGAAACACTTTAGCCTTAGTTAATTCTTTATCATGAACAGATCTGTCTTCACAGTCTATTGTTTTATGACATAATACACAAAATGCAGTTTTTGTTGAAGCACACAATAAACATTTATCATATTTCACATGGTTTTCTTTGAGATACCAGTCAAATATTTTAATACATTTGCATAATGCCTTACTATCAACCTGCCCTACTAAGGTTTTACATTTACTAATATGCTGTGTATACCAACTCTGCAATTTACTATCCATACTGTTTAATAATATACAAACTGTTTAAGAATATACAAACTATGTAAGAATATACAAACTGTTTAACATCATCCACACTAAATATGTGACACAGAAAAAAGTCTTACCTGTTAGCAAGAAAACAGGTGATCAGGCTATTGTTGCTGATGGCTAGAAATTTTTCAGAGTCACTTGAGAAGCTGGGAAAGCACAACAGGCAGTGGACTGTTGGGCTAGTGGATATCCCCCTTTTCTTTAGTGAAATTATGGCACTGCGACTGGAACTTCTGTCTCACTCCGGATGTAGACGTCAAAAAAACTTTACTACTGCAAGCTGCATAAACTGGAATACTTCTGTTCAGAATTGACACATAGGTACAAATGTTAGTTACTGCAATTTAACTGAAGTAACCCTCTGCAGGGCTTACCATCACTCCCCCTGTGTTTGAATGCAGATTATAGGTTCAAATGCAGGTATTAGGTTCAAATGCAGATTTTAGGTTCAAATGCAGGCTAGTTTGCCATTGAAAAATTATATGGATCTCTGCTTACTACTGCTGCTTCTTGCTGTGGGATTTGAAGTCTTCTTAAGACACTCAGTCTTGCTGGCTAGATTCTGCTAAAATTCAAAGTCTGGTTATATTTGCATTCACAGTCTGTCGCATACAGAAACTTGCAGAATATACAGTGATGAGAGAATATACTTTGCAGCACCTGTCTTTAAGAGCAGTAACCAATAACTTTTATAATAAACCAAACTGGACAAACGTTGCAGCTTAAAAGTACTGTTCCAACTTTACTTCTCATATAGTACAGATGATGTGAGAGATATACCATTTACCTCAGGACTTGTGTCCTTACCATACCTCTAACATAACTAGATTTAATACAGACTTTTTATACATATTTTAGTTAAACACACACCCTCTTGGTTTTGGAAAGATACTGCCTTGATGACAAATGCTAACACATCTGTTCTTGTGCAAATGCTGATAAGTAAACTGTCTTCAAGGAAACGCCTTGTGGATTAGAAAAGCACATTTTTAAACTTTCTTAGAAAAGCATGTCCTGTTGTCCAGTGAAAGCAGATTACATTCTTGTCATGTCTGTAAGAAGTTCAGCTTTCTTGATGTGTGTGTGTAATACACTCATAAGCAAGTTCCTTATTTTTTTAAGCCACAGTCATTTAGTATGGTTGCTGATCACATATTACTAAACTCTGTTTCTGTATTTAAGCAAGCTTTTTCTTTCAGCATATTTACAACATAATTAATTTCAGCCTCATATTCATAATATCTAACACCGACGACAAACAGCAACACCAGTGTCTCAACTTCTAAGCCTGTAAGACGTAACAATCAAAAAACAAATTTTCTAGTCATTGGAGTCTCAGTAGTGAGAGCCAAGGATGTCCCACTCACCAGACTGGACAAGGAGAAAGTCACAGTCATTTGCTTGTCTGGTAACAGGATTCGGCAGATCACGCATGCACTCAGGTCTCTCATTAACAAGTACCATTATGACTGTGCCAGAGTTCATATTAGAGTGAATGACCTGAGACATACCTCACTGGACTGTATGAAGAATAGCTAGTTATAGATCCCCCTCCATGGGTCATGACATGCACAAAGCCTACTTGACCAAACTGGAGACCATCCAAATATTACTGAGCACTCTGGTTATGGGGAATTTCAATTACTCACTATCAGATGGGAAACCTATGCTAGCCCTAACCTGCTAGTGCAAAAATTCCTTCACTTTATTAACTCAAATACCCTGGAACAAATTGTTCATGTCAGGAGGTGGCGTAGCAATTATCTACTCCTCCACTCTCACTTTTACTCCATTGACCAACCCCATCCCAACATTTGCCAATGCAGAAATGACTGTAGGCTTTCTAAAGCTTAACAACTATAAATCCATCTGCATCTGCTCCATCTACATCCCACCCGGCGACAATACCAAAATTCTGGAAGACATCCTCTCTTGGTTTAACTCAAACATCAAATATGAAACCTACATTCTTGGTGATGTAAATATTAACTGGACCTCCTTCCTCATCGATACCCCATCTCACTCTATCAACTTCTACAATTTCACCCAACTAATAGGCCTCCCTACTAGGCCAAACAAAGATGGTTCTTCCGGTACCATCTTAGATTGGATATTAACAACACATCCCAACCGTATCTCGAAAGCTGGTGTAATACCAGACCCCCTAGGCAACCACTTACCAGCCTTCACTGACCGCCTATCCTCACACACAGAAAAACAACACATTTTCAAACAATCCCGTAACCTATCTTCCTTCAACCCCGAAATCATCTCTGAATGCCTCAAGGTTACTAATTGGTCCCCACTGAAAATCCTTCCACTAGATAACGCCGTCACATATTTTAACCAAACCTTCCTTACCTTACTTGATAAAGTAGCCCCTTTACAAACCAAACATATCAAAACAAATTCCTGCCCCTGGCTATCCCAAGAAACTAAATTGATAATCACTCAGAGAAACAAAAAGTGGAAACTGTACCAAAACCAGAAAAACCCCACCACCCTCCAAGAATATAAACATCTTCGTAACCTGGCCAAAAAATCAATAACAAAGATCAAAAACTACTACAGCAGTCTGCAATACAAACACTCAAACAATCCAAAGAAATTCTGGACATCCATCTCTTCAATACTCAACCCTGGTAATACTTCCAACCCCTGCCCCAATCCCAACCTCTCAAGTCTTGAAACGGCCACTAACTTCAACACATTTTTCATTGATTGTATAGCTAAATTATCCTCCACTTTCCCCAATCCATCCATCATTACTAACCCCTCACCCTGCACCCCAAACCCTCTCTCTCACCCCCCTCCTCCACCGCTATTCTCACTTAAACCTGTCTCCACCTATACTATAAAAAGACTACTGCAAAAGCTAAAACCATGCCGCAATGCCCCTGACAACCTTCCAGCAAATTTTCTTCAAATATCAGCCGAATCTATAGCCTATCCCATATCCATCCTCATTAATAGATCCATTCAGGAATCCTATGTACCAACCATCTGGCGTTATGCATACATAATTCCTCTCCACAAAGGTGGTAAGAACACAGACACTACCAACTTCAGACCCATAGCTATACTCTCTCCACTTTCTAAAATTCTAGAGAAAGCCATCCACTCCCAGCTCATGCCCTACTTAATCCAGCACAAACTTCTCTCTCCCACCCAGCATGGCTTCCACCCAGGCCACAGCACCATGACAGCCCTCATTTCCTTCCTCGAAACAGTCAACCTAGCATGTGAGAGCGGCAAATACGTATATTCTCTTTTTCTTGACCTCTCAAAGGCATTCAACACTATTTCCCATTCCCTCCTCCTGTCCCAGCTCTCACACTTGCATCTATCTCCCTCAACCCTAGACTGGTTCTCCAGCTACCTTTTCACACGCCAGCAAGCTGTACAATGGAAAGAGTCAACCTCCCCTTTCTTACCTACACCCACAGGAGTTCCCCAAGGATCAGTACTTAGCCCTCTGCTCTTCAACTTATTCATTAACAACTTTCACCTCTCCATCCCTGAAGCCTCAGTCATCCAGTACGCAGATGACTCCACTATCATCTGCTCAGCCTCTTGCCCCTCCAGACTTCTACTTAATACCCAAACAGCCTTCTCCAAAATTCAATCATGGATGCAATCGCATCACTTGGCCCTAAATGCCAACAAAACAAAGCTAATGATATTTACTCCCACTAAAACTTCCCAGTTCCACAAAGTCCAATTTTCCCAAAAGCCACAATAACACCCCTCTTGAAATCGTTCCTAGTACCAAACTACTTGGCATTACCATCGATGAAAACCTAAAATTCGACTCCCACATCCTCTCAGCAATCAAAAAAACCCACCAGAAAATCGGCCTCCTCTACAGACACAACTACTACCTTACTCCATCTTCCCGTCATACCCTTGCATCTACCTTCCTTCTCCCCTCTCTCTTGTGCGGTGCTCCCCATTCTCCAACCTACAACTCAGACTCCGTGCTAAACTTGAGGCCTGTTACAACAAAATCTGCAAATTTGCAACCAATTCTAAGAACTCTTCCCATCACTGTCACTCCCTACACACCCTAAACTGGCTAGAACTCCACAACCACCTAAAGTACCTACAACTTACAACAGCCCACAAACTCATCTTTAAACCAGCAGAATGCCCCTCTCTTGCTAAATCTCTAACACCCTACACACCTACCCATACCCTGAGATCCACAGGCCAAAACCTCCTGCATGTACACAAACCCATCCACCCAACTGGTAAACTACTACTATCCCACACTATAGCCAAACTATGGAACAATCTCCCCACACCACTACGTAATATACCTAACCACAACAATTTCAAATCCATGCTTCTCTCCCATCTCTCCTCCAAATGGGAATGTCCTTAACATGCTCCCACCTAAAACTCCCATACTACTAACTCCATACCTAAGTCATCATTTCTTTGCCTACTTTAACTTAATTCAGAGATCTTGCTCAGAACACCTTTTCATAAATCTTTTGCATGCATGCCTCTGGCCTACCTTGCTCATATCCTCAAACTTTCATTGTTTGTTTTTCTTATCCATTGTACCCATAATATTATTTTCCTCTGTAATATTGTAAATTTGTCTCTATTCGTATGTATTTGTATGTCTGTTTGGGGCTTTTCCCCTCGGGTCTCCACTGAAAAAGGTTAATTCCTACCCAGCTGGACCAACCCGGTTAACAAATGCAAATAAATAAATAAATAAATGTTCTGACAGGAGGAATAAACATACTAGATCTGGTCCTGACTAGCATGTAAATGGATGCACTGCTGCAACATTCAGACCCTCATTAGTTAAATCAGACCACAAATCGGTCACCTTCAAGCTGACACTGACAACAGAACTCGCAAAGGGCAAAATCAGACTAAAAAACGTCACCAAGGCAAGTTGTACCCTACTAAGTGAAGGTATAAATGGATTCCGAGCCTCACCCCAGCTGGAAATGGTAACTACACTGAAGCCCTGTACAATCACTTGCATAAGTGTATAGACGTTGGCTGCATCAAAAAGAATCAAAGCCAGAGCCCCAAGTAAAAACAAGCCACCATGGGGACATCCAGCATAAACAAACTTTACAGTAAACAGAAATAGTTGCTGTCCGTGAATACAAAAGTGAGACCTCCCCCTCAACAATGGAAAACCACCCTCCTCAACCTCATCAGGCAAATAAAACAACTTGTCAAATCCTCTAAGGGCCTGTTTCAGAAAAATGTAGCTAGCACAGCCAAGGATAACCCTTTTTACAGCTGCGTACATAGCCTAAAAGGTAGGACCCAAGCATGTGAAAAACTCGTGACCATTGATATCACACACACTGACCCCACAAAGATAGCAAACCTGCTAGTGTATACATTTGTTGAAAATTTTATCCCCCTATCCCCTCCAAACCTATCATAATCTTGCCCCCAACCCTAGATATATGAAGAACATGTCATCAAAGCCTTGTCCAGGGCAAAAAACACAGCCTCTATGGGACCAGATGGCATCCCAGGCTGTCTTCTAACCAGCCTAAAACATGAACTAACATCACCATTACGTACCTTTTTCAATCATAGTCTAACCACAGGCTTTGTTCCTGCGGAATGGAGAGCAGCAACACTTCTTCCCCTCCACAAAGGTGGCCTAGCAACAGACCCATAAGTCTGTCCAGTCTTATCTGTTAATGCCGTGGAAAGTATCATTATGGAACTCATAAATAAAGACATAGGCAACCTCCAAACCTTGGATCCTATCCAACTCGGCTTTGTCAAGGGCAGATCCTGCCTGTTACATCATCTGTATTTTTTCGAAAATGCCATTGATGAAGGCGCATCTGTGCACACAGCATACCTCGACTTGGCAAAGTATTTCGACACAATCTCACACTCAGGCATTACCAATAAACTTAGCAAACTGAACGTAAACCCCTTTGTTGTAAGATGGATTGCCAGCTGGCTCACAAACTGGACACACTATCAAAGTGGGTGACTCCACATCAGCCAGCAGACCTGTTACCTGCGGGGTGCCACAGGGTTCAGTGCTGGCCCCCCGATTGCTTGGTATATACTTCTCAGAAGTTCAGGTCAAAACTAAGGGATTATGGCTGACCAAGTTTGCAGATGACTGCAAACTGGGAGCATTTATTGTATCCCCAAATGATGTCAGGATACTCCAGAAGGGTCTTATGCAGACCAGCGACTGGTGTCTTAGTCACTGTCTCAGGCTGACTGCAAAGAAATGTGTCATCATTTCCTTCGGCACAAACAATGTCCCTTCACACTATCAAATCAACAACAATGTCCTAAGTACTCATGAAGTGGTAGGGGACATAGGTTCACAAGTTGACCGCAACCTTAATTTCGACCACCGTGTGTCTGCTGTAGTAAGGAAGGCTTTCTATACAGTACACTTGATTAGTAAAGGCATCGCCTTGAGAGCAAACGAGGTTATACCCCTCTATAAACAGCACTAATTTGGCCCATAATTGACTATAACTCCCAGTTCAGCATGCACAGTACAGTACAAAGCACCTGTAGCAATTGGAGAGACCTCAGAGGTTTCTAACAAAGAAGATCAAGGGTCTCCAGCACGTGCCATACACAGACCAACTCACGTCCCTATCACTTTACTCTTTATCAGATAGACTTCTTAGATGAGACTTATGCTTGGCTTACAGAGCAATTTCAGACCCAAACCTAATGAACTTGCTGCAAATTCGTTAAATCAAAAGGAACTAAGGTCACCCATTCCAGGGATGTAAATATGGCCTTCGACTTAAATAGGACATGCTGGCAGGCCAGCTTTATCTCCCAGCGACTGCCACATCTTTGGACTAGGCTAGCTATTCATGTGAAACAGAGCACCTCTGTGACTCTGTTCAAAAGGAACCTGGACGAGTGGATAGGGCACCATAAATTCTTATTGTGAATAGCTTCCACAACCCTACTGGACATGGACAGTCATTACTAAATATAATCTTGTGTATTAACTAACATGTCTATGGTATTACATTGGGATGAAACATCTAGGCTTGAAATGACCTCTGGGTCGATAGCCTATTAATCTCCTATGATCCTTTGTCTGCATAATATTCTAAATAACATCCAAACCAAAGGGTTAAAGGCAAGATGTTCAGTAAAAACTGCAAGAAATACCCAGCCGAGCTAGAGTTTTCACTGTGTAATACATAACACCTCTTGTAATGGAGGTATATGGGATATATGCAAATATCCCATTAAGGATATCAAATGTTTCAGCTACACATATAAAACTAAAGGACCTAAAAACATTTTCACTGCTTGTATCTTACTATCTGTAAACAACAGTTTGTCAGGTTTTTGTATTCTATTTAGTTTAATCTCTTCCCCCCAGACCCTTAACTACAGTAACAGAAGCCTTTTTAACCCATACTCCTAAATACTTTATCTCATCATGTCACAATAAATATGGGTATTGCTAAATCATTTCAAAATGTTTCACAACACAGAGATGTTCTTTTCTGCATTTATCTGGTAAAAAGTAATGTCTTTTGGCTTTTCCCGGTTAGGGATCGCCACAGCGAAACGCCGGTCCGCTTATGATTGGCAGTATATTTTTACAGTGCCGAGGTGCCAGCCCGACGCCCAACCTTCAACGAAGGCACACCCATTCACACACGCACCTACCTGCATGTCTTTAAACATCACTCGACCGTAGGGAGGACATGCAGACTCCACACAGAAGGCGCTCCAGCCAAGAATCTAACCAGAGAACCTCTTGCTGTGAGGCGACAATGCTTACCGCTGCAGCTATCTGGTACGAGATTATATTGTCTGCAAATAAAGCCAACTTTTCTTGATTACCACACCAGTTATATCCTTGAATTGGAATTAAGAAAATAAGGGACTCAGAAATTCAAGGAATGGGAAGAGGCCAAGAAGACATTTGGACTGCAGGCTTGAAACTGCCTTCCTTATCAGGGACAGATATGAGAGTATAGGCAAAGAGAAAAGGATAAGGGAATCCTAAGTGAAAGACCTGCTGTGGTAGAGTTTTAAGTTGAATCTGGAAGAAAAAACCCTTTTAAAAATGGAATAATTGGTAGGGCATTTAAATGTTGTATGATAGCTATAGGAATCAGAGAAGGTTAGAAAATATTGGCAAGAGAGACTGGATAAGCAATTCACAAGAAACAATGGGAGGACATATGTTAGGCTCCCAAATATGCAACAAAGTGTAGGAGATTAGGATTTTAAACCCCAATCAAACTCCAAATCATTTTTCCTTAAGTAAAAGGCAAATGTTGGAGATGTGATTGAGAAGAATAAAGTAGCTGGGAACGTGTTTTGGGAGTGTAATGAGTTTGCAGACTAAAAATTCCCTGCACAGTACTCTGTCAGAAATATTAGGTGAACAAATGGGTGCAACTAAGGAAATTATTTTTACAGGATCTGTCAGAAATATTTAGTCTGAAAAAAAT